>NC_081163.1:24998745-25298745 GCF_012432095.1 Onychostoma macrolepis | reverse complement strand
CACAATCATAGAGTCACATTGCCATCTGCAGGTAATGAGAGGTACACACATCATCTCAAAACAGTAAATTTACAGAAAAAAAAAAAAATAGCCCATGATAGTCTATATGGCAAAACAATACGGTGTGTCACCTTTAGGCGTGTACATGCCCTGCTGCATGGATCCTCCAGGCTCAAACACTGGGGCTTTAAAATCAGCTACAGCAGACAGCATCTCTTCAAAACTACAGCTGCCCGGCACCACACCACTCTTAGGGTTCGGATTCTCCGGGATCTACAGCTACAGTCAAGGACAATCATCAAACTCCAACTAATGTGATTAATATTAAACAATTTATCATTAGCTATACAGTAAGGCCTGTGTGGCTGTGAAAGTATTAGTCATAATTTTTCTACTTTCTCAGGCCAATAAGAAACCACTTTTTTTTTAATTTTTTAAATGAAACACCACTTTCACATGTGAAATCAGCAACAGCAAATCTTCCAGATGTTTGAACATACATGCCTTGATAACAGCTTCTTTACATAGCTGCATTATATTACGATTCGTATGCTCAATTTTGATAAAGGGTCTCTTTTTGGACTGAGGTTCTTTCTGGAATGGGTCATAGTATTTAATTTAGCTAAAAAGGGGGAGGAAAGATCATTTGAATCTCATTATACAAAACCAAGCACAACTTGACACGCTTGCAAAAACACAATCAATGCAGAGTACTTATTGAACTTCCTGTGAGTACATCATGTTTTCATGGTGAAAGGATACAAGATCTAGCAAGGAACTGTGGGTACGATCATTCATACACAACTGCGACACCATCTCCGCTCTCAAAATCTCATCATCAGACATTCCTGCAATGACACACACAGAGATAAAGACATGAGTTAATATCTCCATCTCTCTGAGTTTCCGGGGGGCGAGCGGGGGAGCAATACACATGAGACAAGCTTGTGCTATCACACTGTATGACGTGAAAGTCAGCTAGCTTTCGAAAGGGTTTCGATTCACACAGAATGTTTATAGAACATGCTTTCAAAATGCAGGTGTGAGTCCCATTAATTTTAATAGCTCATATTTATAACCAACTATAAGTGAATATAACTGTATACAGCACTCTAAAAGTGTCATATTCTAAAGCTGTAAGAAGCCTTAGATTCACTGATCAGAAGTAGCACGTTTTATTAATAAATCTTCTGTACGATGTCATATTACTGAACTTCATTTTGTCAGCAATATTGAGATGGAGAGGATATGCACCTAAGTGTATTCTGAGACTGCACAGAATGACCAGGAAGGTCAGCGCCCCCTCCAGCATGGGTCTCTCCTGCTCCGAGTCCAGCACTGCGTTCTGATGCTGAGACGCCATCGTCAGCAAATCCACCACCTTGAACCTGACGTAAACACATAGCTTTTAGTAGCCATCACTGAGTGTGAAAACACAATCAAAGACAGAAACGTTGTCGCACCTCTCAAACACTGAGGAAATGAAGTAATCTGGATCCAGTCTAGACGCACACACCTGAAGACCAAAAATAGACTGAAATAAGTCAATCAAAATACTATTTAAAATGGCAGCCTAATGACTAAGCTTAAAGGAATAGTTCACCCAAAAATGAAAATTCTCCTCATGTTGTTTCAAACCTGTAAAACCTTTCTGACCCTCTATAGACAGCAAGTGAACTGAAATGTTTCCAGGCCCAGAAACAATGACATCGTTAAAATAGTCCATGTGACATCAGTGGTTATGAATGAAGGTCTTACATGTTTGGAACAATATGAGGGTGAGTAACTAATGACAGAGTTTTCATTTTTGGGTGAACTAACCCTTTAAGATAAATTACTATTATGTCTCAGGAGGAAACATTCAGGATCCATTAACAGTCAGTAAAATATCATAGCCAGTAATGGTTAAAAACAAATTATAACGAATGCCTTTGCCCTCAATGAATGATGTAATTAATTATTCAGATCAAATTGTCTACTGAAGAAAATTTGCTGCTGTTTCCAGCATCTTCTAACAACTTTTACCTCAAAGAAAATTAAACAAGAAAGGTTTAAGGAAAAAGAAGGAATATTCCTCACATTATTAAGCCATAAAAATGGAAATATGAGAAACACAATCATGTTGTCTAAAAAAAAAAAAAAAAGTTAATATCTCTGTTTTGATGCTGTAAGTGACAATTCTATAAAACCAAACCAAACAAAATCAAAAAACGGCAGAATGGCTTTGACATATGAACAAAGTGGTATAAATAATTAGGGCTGCCAATTGATTACAATCAAAATAATTGCATGATGTGCCAAATAATCAAAATAAAAAAAAGATGTGGCAAAGAATTTTGGACCCTGGATGAACACCTATTTCAGTACAGAAGTGTTGGGTGAGTGAGCGAGAGCGTGTCAGCATGTTACCTGCAGGAGGTAGATGTCTGGGTCAATCATGGAGTTACAGAAGTGAGACTGGACATAAGTCATGGCCTGACCTTTAATCTGCAGCCCATTTCTCACCCACATATTACTATGGATCTCAGACAGGCTAGCCTGCACAAAAACATGCACACACACAGATCAACACATGGGTCCCGTCTGCTTATCACACAGTGGCATTAGGTGAGTTCGACTTGAAGCACGGCTACAGACGGAGACCAACGAGAGTAGCCACTTGCAGTCGGGGGCGGAGTTGACAACGGAGCCGTCAAACCGGACACTTTCTGCTCACGTTAGTGACGCTCACGCGGTGCTTGCATACTCCATCACAGATGAAGTGAATAAAATGCAATATTTGTCAAATACACAGACGTTTCAGAAACGTTTTTATGAGCAACAGTCTTTATATACTGCTTAATACAGCGCCGTTCAAGAATAAAGTTAAATGTAAATATACTATTTAAATACTAATAAAGTGGGGGTATATATGCTTTCATCAGTGTTTTATGATAAATGTGACTCAATATAACATTGCGACTACAGTTAAAAAGTTTTTACTGTTCTAAAAACAGATTTATGAGCAGTATTGGAAATGAAGATGTTAGAAACACACGTCATTGTTGTCACGTGGTGAATTTGGCCAATCGTGAAACGGCCGTGTCGTCATCAGCACTCCTGCAGTCGCTCTGGAGAAACTGCGGTGGCTGAGTCAGCCGGCTGCTCTCGAAACGCTATCGCGGTACTTTGATGCCACACGTGACAGTGACGTGGCGTCGGCGTCGGTTCAAGTCGGACTAAATTTCTGACCGGCATGCACTGCTTCAAGTCAGCCGCCGATCGGTCTGCGCAGTGCTGCATGAAGTCGAACGCACCTATTAGCTTCATAACACTGTCACATGCCAGAAGTGAAACACGAGACATCAGTGAAGATTTATGACAAACGGCTGCAACATTACACAACACAATGTCCTCTGCTTCAGCTGCATTAACACACTGACTGGCAAAATGAAGCCTTGTGTATGGCTGTAACATTTTAGCACCTAGATCCAAATCAAAAGCACTCTATTACAGAATAAATGGCATCAGAGGTCAGAACTCATTTACAACTCTGGGGAGTCCTAATTCATAGGATTTTCTTTCTTCCATTGAAACATATCTTTTTGTGTTTTACGTGTTCTGCAGAATGTCCAGGTTATTTCCATACCACACAAGTGCATGTGCTTTACACAGTCACATTCCAAAAAGAACGAAAAAAAGTGACCCTGGACCACAAAAACCAGTCATAAGTAGCATGGGTATATTTGTAGCAATAGCTAAAAATACATTCATGGGTCAAAATGATCTTTTATGCCAAAAATCATTAGGATATTAAGTAAAGATCATGTTCCATGAAGATATTTTGTAAATTTCCTACCGTAAATATATCAAAACTTAATTTTTGATTAGTAATATGCATTGCTAAGAACTTCATTTGGACAACATAAAGGGGATTTTCTCAATATTTTAAAGCTTATTTATTCAGCTTTCAGATGATGTATAAATCTCAGTTTCAAGAAACTGGCCCTTATGACTGGTTTTGGTCACATATAACACTATAACATTATCATATGACATGTTTGTGTTCAAAACTCAATTCATAACTTAATTCATAAATTCACTGCTCTGTCACAAGAAACAATTGTGCTTAGTGTCGGGGGCACCACAAGTAACCTGTCCAAAGGCATTTTTTAAACTGGAATAGATTGAAAAAAAAAAAAAAAAAAAGCATTTGGCAAACTGAAAAATGACGGTTGGCAAATTTCCTGTTTTATTTAACAACTTTTTAAAACAAATTAAATAGTTTTAAATGTCTATTTATTTTTGTATATAGAAACTGTAATATTTTTGTCCCACACACAAAGCTATCATATGACCTTGAAATTTAGCGTGCAAGTCATATCTGCTCCTTTTATGAGATATGAAAGCACTGGTAACTGACAACCATAACTGTGCGTTCACACCGCCGCCGGCGAGAGCGTCAAAGTGGCCGGAAGTCATTAATTTTCAATGTGAGCCAGCGGCGAGAGCGGCACGTCTTGGATGGTGAGGGCGTCGAGGAGAGTTGAAGTCAGGTCAACTTTATGGTAATGAGTTATGACGCGGTTGGGCGGCAAACAATCGGAATGTAGAAGTCCTCTTCTTGAGAGGAGTCCAGAGAACGCAGTCATGTAAACTTTGGTTCCGACCACATTAGTTCCCAAGCATTTTCACGCTAGAACGCTTGTTTTTCAGCGGGAATGCAGTTCATTTGCTCAAAACAACACCGATTTGACCAATTGGCATTTATTGGTTTATTTCGTTAGTAAACATGTAACTATAATTGTAACTATAAAGTTCTTTCCATTTATCAATTTCTTAGTTTCACAATTAAAATATTTCATGAGGTTAATTTATACCCTACTTGTGGTCAGTCTGCACAAGATCAACATCCTTGTTTCCTTTTCGGCTCCTTTAAATACAAGACCAAGCATTCGATCGTCAGAGCATCAATGAATCTTTCTATAGCGTCGTTGGCAGGGCGGCCAGAGCGAATTGACGCTCTCGACCGTCGGCGGTGTGAACACACGGTAAGAATTTGTCTGGTCTTCGACATGAGGGTGAATAAACGCTGACAAAATGTGCATTTTGGGTGAGCTACTGATTAATTTTACACACAATCAGATGTTCATTTTCAGTTGATTTATTCTGCTCTTATCAATCTCTTTATTCACCTTCATTGTGTATTACCTGTATCTGAAGAGGGTGAACCATGATCTTCATAAGCATCTCCTGATCAGGAAGCAAACTGTCTAAATCCAGACCTTGACACTTCACTCCCTGCAAAACATCAAAAAACAGATCAGTTTATAATCATGCTCCAAAAAAAAAAAAAACAGACCAACTGCTGGACCCTATTTAAAATCTGATTCTGGAGCAGCTCCTCGCTGAGAGTAAAAGATCAATACATCATTGATAAACTGTCATTGATTTTTTTAATGAATCTCGCACAGTTTTACAAGTAGGAGTGACAAGTGAGACAAGTCTTTGAGTGAGATGTTGAACTATTCACTCATCCGATTTTTCTAAAACACTGATCGATTCAGGAACACCACTACTGCAGGTTCTGAGTGTGTGAGACTGTCAAGCTCACCTTGCTGAGGAACATGGCATAGTATCTATGGAGAGGTAAATGAAAGGTCAGCTGGTTGAGGGCAGGCTGTGACACAGAGAGGGAGGGGGTTACTTACAGGTTCCACAGTTATCAAGACAATCTTACAGTGTAAACATCAAGACTGTACCTCATCTACAAACCCAATGGCATCAAACCACATCTGAAGCGTTTCCAGACAGTACCGCACCACTGTCTTAGTGTACTCTTGGGTTTCCTGACAATAAACAACATGTTTAGTCCATACACATGCCTCTTTAAAACCTCTAATAAGGGGCTGTTCACACAGAATGCGACTTTGAATTCCACTGTGCTGCTTTTCCATTGTTTTTTTAATGTAAAAATGCACTAGATGGACATGTTTGATCACTGAACAAGTGTTTCATGTCTTGTGCATGACACAGTGCTCTCCCACATTCTACTGCTTGCATTTTGTAATGCAAAAATGTGTTCTGTGTGAATGGCCCCTAAAAGAAACCAAGATACATGTATCTAATTGTACTACAACAATAATTCTAGAAGACACAAACCTGCAATAATACATGATTAAATGCTAAAATAGAACTCCGTATGTAGCATCTAAATGAGAACATTTTAAAAATAAAAAGATGCTGGAGTGTGATGCATGTAGAGATGACTAGCCTCACTTTGACTTTGCAGTGTGTCAGGAGACCCCACATAGGTTGAGCACAGGCCTCCAACTCAGCTGCAAATGCTGCATAATACGTCTGAGACTCAAACTCCACGTGCTCATTCAGCTCTCTCTTATTCAGATTCATCCCTAACACAGCAAAAGGCACAGAGAGGAAATCCATAACATCAGAGTGAATTATTGACTCGCTGAGATCAAGTTTCAGCTGTAACATAACCTACATTGCACAGAGTTCTTTAATTTTAATCAACAAGCCTTAATGACCTTTATAAAATGAATAGCCCTGAATGCTTTTTACTACGCAGTTAGCATTTAAAAAAGACATTCAAGGCCAAGCCATATTCTAAGTGCAGTCACAATATCGATAGCCGTAACTATTTTACAACAAAACACAGTCTCTCATAACTCACTGCTTAATTAAGCAAACACTAATTAATTTGCATTTTGCTAAATAAAAACTCTATGAGTGCAGGATTTTCTCTCAGTTACTGACCTTGGAAGAAGGAGACGAAACTCATCCATAGCAGCAACAGAGAATGATCCTCCAGGAAGCGTTTGGCCACACTTTGGTGCGAGAGGATATTAATAAAATCACTAACTAAAGGCCAGTAGGTGTTATTCTTCAAAAGAGCTTCACCACAGTTCACCACCACATGACGATTGTTCTCCTCATCTGTGACAGATTAAAGACATTTCGGGACATTCAGTAGCCAGCCATCCTATAACTTTGCAAACGGTGCATGGTATACACACTACAGCATAGTAGAAAGCCATTTCGAACAGCCTACACTGTGTTTGTTTTGTTACCTTGCAGTTCGCTCTTGATAAGGCAGCTCTCCATCATGTAGAGGAGCACAGTGACCATGATGTCCAGTAACTGGCACTCCTCTGTGACGTGTCTCGCCAGCTCCTCGTTACTGAACAGCTGCACGCTGATGTGAACTATGCGGTTGGACATGGTGTCCGACTCGTGACTCTTCATGAGGGTCTTCATGATGAAGGCATAGTGTTGTACAAATGTTTTTGTGAACGTGATCTGTGGCACAGGAGAAGGAAGTCCATGTTACGGATTTTGGTAAAAAAAAAAAAAAAAAATTATATATTAAATTATTACTACTATATAAAAAAAATATTATTTATAGATTATGGACCAGCTGCATGAACTATACCGTTATGTAGTGGTATAAAGGGACAATAAGTTAAATTTACATATTTGTAGATATTTGGATCCACATATTTGTTAGACTTAGATGAATGATGATTAGGAAAAATTATTTCAATGCTTTTCCCTCGTGTTCCTATCGCAAAAGTACTGCTTTCCCTCGCAAAACATTTGCGTTCCCTCGAGAGCCACATATCTCCATCACAAAAGTTTTGCGTGCAAAGTTTCTCAGGGAACGCAAAAGTTTTGCAAGTGAAAGGAAAAGTTTTGTAAACAAAAGCACTGAAGTATAATTTTTCTGCCATCCAATTTTTTTTTTTTTTGACCATCACCATGTCTCTTAACAGAACAAACACTGAAGGTAAACTTCATATTATGTGACTACACATTACTTTATGGAAAGCTTACAACCTACTAGCTACAATCAGTCTTAATAACACATGGTGCAACAAGATAAAGTACAACGTTGGTTACTAGTAGTTAAGAACATCTGGTACAACACTACTCATATGTACAAGGTCCAATATTAACACTCCCAAAGTTGCAGAAAGAATAACAACTGGAAACAACTCAAAATTTACCAGCAATTTAAAAAGTTAATTTTGTTCATTTTGAATCCTGCATAAGTAAGAGTTTAACAGCATTACATACCTTGTAATCCTGATCTGGCAACATGTTGAGCAAAAAAGTGACCATCTTCTGTGGAAATTCATACTTAATAGTCCAAAACAATAACTCTTCTAAAAAACATTTATGTTTCAGGGTGTCCATTATGGATGGATCTAACAAAACAGGAAAAGAGCAAGATGATGTAATCGTTTTGTTCCATTATTTGGGGAATAATTTTTCATGAAATTTAAGAATGATGAGATGTAATGGGATCTACCTTTGGTACTGCTACTGAGCTTCACTCTCTTCCTCTGGCCCACACCCTGCAGCCCATCCGGATCCTCCTGTCAAACATAGACATGAACCACTTTTAATTTGACCCACTCTTCTCAACAATGAGCACAGCTAAAACAATTCCCTTTGACAAATCAGTTCAGCGGCCAAAAAAAGAAGGCTGCATTCTCTACAATGACAAAGGGAAGACACACCCTGCTGTGCTTGTTTTGACTGTAGGTCACATTTTATCTATCCTAGTCTGTGTGCCTACCTCTTTGCTAGAGTCCTCTTCACTGGCAGCAGCAGTAGCTCCTAAAATAATAACAAACATGAAGAAAAATATCATTACCAAAGTTTCAAACATGTCTCTCCCTAATGACCAATCAGGAATAAAGCACAGAAGAGGCAGCAAGGGTTACCCAGTAGACTGAGCGCTCCTGCCCCAGATGGAGTGTCTGTTGCCCCAGCTCCTGCTCCTTTCTCCTCCACTGACACCAGACCTGAACTCTTCAATGCTGACAGATACTTCTCATAGTTCCTCTTTGCATAAACATTCTCCTCTTGACCTGTGGGTGTGGGACAATATAAAAGTGTGAACTTGAAAATGAGTTTGTGTTTTGAGGATATTTTTAAAGGGGGTCATATGAAGTGTGAAAAAGAACAGAAAACATCTTCCTCAGACAATAAAGCCCATTAAAAAACAACTTAATTAAAAATAGTTGATGATGTGAAAAGCCAAATTACATCAATGCATAAAAGTCAGTAACAACAGTTGAGAAATGTTAAGTAATGGGGAAGTTGGATTTAGGATACACTTTCAAAAATAAGGTTCTAAAAGGGGATTTTTTGCAGCAATGCCACAGAAGAACCATTTTTAAACAATCTTTCAGTGAACAGTTCTTAAAAGAACCAATTGTTTACTGTGGAGAACATTTTAATAAACTGAAGAAACTTGTTCCAACTTAAAAAAGCTTTTGTAGAATGGAAAGGTTCCATGGATTGAAAAGGTTCATCATGGAATCAAAGATGCCAATAAAGAACCTTTATTTGTAAGACTGTATGTGCTATTATCCTAAACATTTGTGACCCTGGACAGCAAAACAGGGTCAATTTTTTAAACATCAGAATAAGTCAGCTTTTTATCTGAAAGCTGGATAAATAAGCTTTCCGTTGATAGTTGATAGGTTTGTTAGGATTGGACAATATTTGGCCGAGACACAACTATTTGAAAATCTGGAATCTGAGGGTGTAAAAAAAAAAAAAAAATCAAAATATTGAGAAAAATCGCCTTAAAGTTGTCCAAATGAAGTACTTTGCAATGCATATTACTAATCAAAAATTTGATATTTACGGTAGGAAATTTATAAAATATCTTCATGGAACATGATCTTTACTTAATATCCTAATGATTTTTGGCATAAAAGAAAATCAATAATTTTGACCCGTACAATGTATTGTTGGCTATTGCTACAAATATACCCGCTGCTACTTATGACTGGTTTTGTGGTCAAGGGTCACATTTAGTTAACTAACAGAAAGTTGCCAAACATTGTGACGTTTATGGCTCCCAAAAACGCCAAAGTTGAACAAGATCCATGATCACTGCACATTTCCATGCAGTAAATATCGGTATTTGTTTCACATTAGAAGACAGAAAATCATAAAGGTTTTTAGATATATAGATATACAAGTTTTTAATGGCACGGCAACAAAAACAGACTTTTTAATTGTAAGGGTGAGAGTGTGGAAATGGTCAAAAAAAAAAAAAAAAAAACCCTGATAATACAAACCCAGGAAACAAAAGGTAATTAAAAACTCAATTAGCTGGGAAAACAAAAACAAGATGCATGCAGACACTATTTGAACAACTTTACTTTTTCAGCTACACTACAGGCAATCCCAACACATTTCAGACATACTCACCCATGCTCAGTTCTTTAAAGGTCTGCTGATTGGTTAAGATCTTGGTGAGAACAGTGCGCATGGCTCCGCCCATCTTGGTGAGCTCTTCTAAGAAGGATATGTGCGGCTCTAACTGCTGCAGAACCTTCTGCAGATCTCTGTCAGCGGCCGACTCTGCCAACACATGATAAGATGTTTGTGTGTGACAAAATAAAGCAGCATATGTTACCCCAGTGGGCACGATTAGCAGGCTCAGCCAGTACACGCCATACACATAGGGCTAATATTATTCAAAAGCACAGGGATAGCAGTTGACATTATTTCACATTGCTGATGATCTTATTCATTGCTGGGATTTTTTTTTTTTATATCCTAATTGTAAAAGCAAAGCATTTTTTTTTCTTCTGATCATTTCATAAGCTGAATCCACTGAACCAGCTCCAAACTAAACAGAGACCCCATTAAATGAAAATTGAAGCATTGTGGCTTTTAGTTCATGTCTATGAGCTTTGAGGCAATCTAGTGTATAAATGAACAGAATAGCCTTTAGCTGACAAACACATTTAAAATATAGAATTTCTCCAAAAGGAAAATGGAAGTACTCTGAAGTAGTTACAGCAGTACATGTGCATTAAAAATGAATGAAGACTGTTGGTAACTGAACAGTTTTGATTCCCATTAACTTCCATTATACAGACAACAATATGGGTAGACAATATGGATAGACATGGAAAATGAAAAATATGGAAGACAACGGGTACAGAAAACGCTTTGATCACCAACATTCTGACAAAGAATACCTCAAGATTTACTCACCCTCAAGCAATTCAAGATGTAGAAGACATAACTCTCACAAATAGATCCTCTGCAGTGAATGGGTGCTGTTAAAATGAGAGTCCTAACAGCTGACAAAAACATCATTATAATAATCCACAGAAACATCTAATAATCATGTCAAGTGTAAAGCTGTAACAAACAAATCCATCATTAAGACGCTTTTAACGTCAAACCATTGCATCCAGCTAAAATAAGAGTCCTCTATTCATAATATTGCTTTCTCCAGGGAAAAAGTTGTCTTGTCTGAATAAGGAGAGATATGCACAGACCAAGCACAATTTACAAGGCAAAACAGTCTAATACAGTTGTTGGTGGATTTTGATGTGAGAGGACAACTTTTTCACTGGATAAAGCGTTATGTATTATGGACTCATATATTGGTCAGAATAAGTGATGAATAACTAAGTGAAAGTTAAACTGCCTTGATAGATTTGTCATTGTTTTTTTTATAAACATGCAGCTTTTTACTTCACAAAATGTTAACTGATGGACTGGAGTGGTGTGGATAACTTGTGGATTATTGTAATGTTTTTCTCAGATGTTTGGACTCTCATTCTGACGGCACCCATTCACTGCAGAGACTTAAGTAGTGAGCAAGTGATGCAATTCCTCCAAATCTGTTCCCATAAGGAAACAAACTCATCTACATCTTGGATGTCCTGATGGTGAAACTTCCAACAAATTAGATTTTTTTTCTTTAAGGTGTGATATGGTGTCCTCACCTGGCTCAGTGTAGCCGTCTCTCAGGTACTGAATGATAGTGATGATAAACCGCGGCAGCACCATCTCAGACATGAGCAGCAGATCCCGAGGGACTGATGGCACATTCTCTCCTGTTTTTAACCGATGCCTACTGCAAAACCTGTCACACAAGAGCACTTGAATCAGAATTTAACATGTCAGCTAAGCTGAATTTGCTGTTTAGTGTACAAAAATTCAATTTTCATTATGATAATACAAATTCATTTACTGGAAAAACCCCAGTCTTGCCTGCATTAAAGAACATTTTAATCCTATCTATCTGATGTCTGAGGTCACAGTCTGTTTTCATAAAGGTCAATGGGTCGATGCACTACAGAATAATCAATTCTTCAGGTTTTTCACTAGCATAGAGGAGGTGTAGGAATAAAAGATCTGAGATAGATCATTATACAACAGTGTATTTTACCCATTCATTTTCATTGCTGAGAGTTCAAAAATGGGCAGAGCCAAACCAGCCAGCTCAAAGGTGAGAATCAGACACTTAATTTTTTTTTTTTTTAAATTGGGAATGCACTATTTATCCCATGAAGCAATGTAACAGACACAATGTAAAATTTACATTCAATATATTTAATGGCATCTACAAGTCAGTTCTAAATTATAAGCATAAAAACAATACTCTTTATTGCAAAATGTTTATAGAAATATGCAAGTAGACTGGGAGTGTGGAGAGAAAGAGTCAATTACACCAATCACAATGCTTCATGGGAGTCAGTGGCTGCTGCAGAGTTTATTTCTTGCAGTTTTCTTTTCCATGGTAACAGCGACTTCTGTGATTGGTCAATCTCTGTTCAGAATTATGGGTAGTGTATTTCCCTCACAAAAATACCAGCTATTACGTCACAGTGAAATGCAAGCAGTGACATTTTCTTTCGCATTACGACACATCAAAGTATAAAGGCTTAATGAAAAATGCAGAGTGAGGACTAAATTCTAAACATTGGTTGTTGATTGGATTTTGAAATGTGGATATTCCACTAAAAACATGGAGGCAGATGAATGACCAAATGGTTTTGGAGGGCTGAAACCACTGACGGAAACAGCAGCATTTAATTAGCACTTTTCGGGTGTCGCGTTTTGAATTTGTCAGCATCTAATTTGTGCTCACAAAGTGGATAAGCTACAACAGGTAAATGTCAGCTGTGTACATGCTAGGGCTGGGTTGACGATATTTATTTTTGGATTTTAATTGATCTTAATTTTGATAAACCAATATCGAAGCGTACATCCTATTATTCTAAGCTGTTTCTTATGTTAGAACAAAATTTCCAAACATTACTTGTAGTGCTTCTCCCATCCAATAATTGCTATTGTTGGTTTTGATATGAAACAGCTAACAAAACAGTCTTAGTCACTCTTCCAATGAGGCGAGATGAACTGAGCAGGCTAAAGCGGTCTAAGCAGTAGCAATTTTTGAATCTCATTTTGATTAATTAATTGATTAAATAAACTATTTTTGGTTAACAGCTAAATGAATGACAAAGCATTTCAGTGCATCACTTATTTAAGCTCTGGAACCCCACAGTGCTGTTTTAGCATTTATAGCAGCTGTCACGTCACATCGCCACACCCTGGACCACAAAACCAGTCTTAAGTGTCAATTTTTCGAAATTTAGATTTATACATCATCTGAAAGCTGAATAAACAGCTTTCCATTGATGTATGGTTTGTTATGATCGGACAATATTTGGCCGAGATACAACTATTTGAATATCTGGAATCCGAGGGTGCAAAAAATATCAAAATATTGAGAAAATCGACTTGCATGTATATTAGTATATTGCAATGCATATTAGTAATCAAAAATGAAGTTTTGATATATTTACGGTAAGAAATTTACAAAATATCTTCATGGAACAAGATCTTTCCTTAATATCCTAATGATTTTTGGCATAAAAGAAAAATCAATAATTTTGACCCATACAATGTATTTTTGGCTATTGCTACAAATATACCCCAGCGACTTAAGACTGGTTTTGTGGTCCAGGGTCACATATTACTGATAACCTAAAGATCAAGCTGCAAGAAGGACACACAGTGAATATCTTCTGTAAACTTGGCAGTAAACATGGCTAAGAACACCATGGATTTTTAAAGAAGAATATTTATATAATAGAGATGACTGGGTCTAGTGGACAGTCACTTTGAACCAGAAAGAACATGCAAGTAGTTTGACATCATTCTCCAGAGCAAAAGCAAAAGCGTTAGTGGAGCTGATGTTTTTTTTTTTGTTTTTTTGTTTTTTCACACTACACTCCTTCCAAGAATGAAACTGCCAATATCCTCATTCCTGTACAGCAGAACAATTTGTGATAATTAAACCCTTTACTGATCAAATACAGTGAGTCTTTTGAGCTTCAGCTGACAGCAGTCATATCCGGCCCCCATTTGTGAACCTCCACACGTCTGTCTATCTATCTCGCGGCACAAACGTTAAAGTGAAGGCCCTGTGCAGTGTGTAGTGTGAGAGGAGGAAGGGAAAAGACCTGTCACTGACCCTGTGGGTGGGTTAAAAATAACCCAGACTGTGTCACTCTCTGTAAGGCAGTGATCAGGTGCCACAGCCCACTCTACACTATTAACCCCCCCGACACACCAGCCCTTATGTTAGTGCATATATCTCAATCAAAGCACAGCTGTGCCCAAAACCAAACCAGTTGCCACACTCAACATTTGAACTGTGTTGATTCGGAACAAACCAACACTGTAAAAATGATTTTTCAAAATTGTAAAAGTCTTTCTAAATCTTTCTACTTTAAAATGTCACATTTGAATGTGTTACTTACAATTATTTGTGACATTTACTAGCAATTTCTGGGTGAAAATTGTTTCAAAGAAAATCCTACACCATTTTTAGTGCATAAAATGCTGGAAATTCTGGCAATTTTTGACACCCAAATATTTTCTTGATTTGGAACATGTCTTTGGTGCCCAGAAACACCTATGGTATAAACCAAAGTTCACTACGTTAGAGGGCATTTTCGTTTGAGATTCAAACCTGCTAATTCTGGAATGTCTAATTCTGAGGTCCATCAAAAATAATGCTGGACTAAAACACCTCTATAATATGATGCTGATTTAGAACACGCTAGTGTTTTCATTCTTTCTGTCTAGGTAGGCAGCAGCACACTAAGTTTGTGACAATGCCCAAAAATGGTGTCAATTCAGGATGGATATATGATTTAATGTCCCAATCAGCACGAAAGGTTGGACACCTATGATATGATGCCCTAGGTAGTCAGGTCACTAGTTTGAAAATATGATGCACAAAAATACAGCAGACTTAGAAACACTGATATCCATTAATGCCTTAATTGGTGAGGCTGCTAACTAAGTTTTGAGACTATTATGCAAAAAACACTTGCCGAGTCGGGATGTGCCTATACATGGTTTCCAGAAGCAATGTCTAGGTAGACAGCTCATTAAGTTTAAGACTGTGATGCCCAACATTTCTGCTTATCTGTGGTACTCCTATGACGCTGCTGAACCAGATTGCAACTATAATGTGACATCAACAAGCCATGTTATGAGGACCAAAAATTGTGCTGATAATGATGACTACGTAGACAGCGTACATGGTTTGAGAATATTACACCCCCAAATACTGCATATTTAGAATTCACCTAATATATCATACAACCAAAAAGTTGCATGGGTAGTCAGCATGCAAGGTGTTGTGACTGATTGCTCTAATACTGCTGCAGATCTGGGACATGATTATCTTATGATCAGTGTTATTTTATCATCATTAATACACAATTATATTTTTGTTAATATTGTGAATTAGATTTTACTTTTAATTTCCGTTTTTATTTTGGTTTTACTTTAATATTATGGATCTAGTAATTTTGTTTGTCATTTTTATTATTTTAGTATTTCAACTTACACTAAACAAAAACAAAAAATGTTGCCTTTTTACTAGCTGACATAAAACATGTTTACTTTTTCAAATTTATTTCAGTTAAGTTTTAGTTAACATGACAGTCTGGCTGTTATGTTTTAAATATAAATAATAATAATAATAATAATCATCATAATTATAATAATAGGTCAAGACAGGCAACTTTATGATGTAATCCCCGAAACAGCTTCTAGCTCTGGATGTGCCTATATTATAATTCACAAAAAATTATGTGTCCGGTAGGTTTGGGACTATGACGTTAAAAAACAGTTCATTCGGAGTACTCTTTCGATGCCCAACATGCAGCTGAACCAGAATGCAACTACAAAAATGATAAAAATGATAAAGATTTGGAACACACTGCTGGAGAAACAACAACAACAACAACAAAAAAAAAACAGACCGAGTAGACTCACAAGTTTAAGACTAAGATTTCCATTATATGAATTCACCTACAGTATCACGCTATTAAAATGCTGTCTATGTAGTCATCACATCAGACTGGAGACTATGACCCTTAAATTCTGCTGGTCATTTGTGACCCTGGACCACAAAACCAGTCATAAGTAGCAGCGGGTATATTTGCAGCAATAGCCAACAATACATTGTATGGGTCAAAATTATAGATTTTTCTTTTATGCCAAAAATCATTAGGATATTAAGTAAAGATCATGTTCCATGATGATATTTTGTAAAATCCCCTACCGTAAATATATCAAAACTTAATTTTTGATTAGTAATATGAATTGCAAAGGACTTCATTTGGACAACTTTAAAGGCAAATTTCTAAATATTTTGATTTGTTTGCACCCTCAGATTTCAGATATTCAAATAGTTGGCCAAATATTGTCCTTACCTAACAAACCATACATCAATTAAAAGCTTACTTATTCAGCTTTGAGATGATTTATAAATCCCAATTTCCAAAAATTGACCTTTATGACTGGTTTTGTGGTCCAGGGTCACATTTGCGATATGCATGTGTTATGATGCTCAATAATAATAATAATAATGTCGAGATTCACATTATGATCTCCAGAAACGCTGCTGATTTTGGCTGCGCCTAATAGCCTATGCTATGACGCCCAAATCAGCGGCTGGCTCAGGAAGCGCCTAAACGCTGTCCAGGTAGTCAGCTCACTGTCGAGGGTTTGAGACACAACCCCTGTCAGTCTGTGAGTGTCTACTAACCCGCTCTCTCTCATCACGTTCCCGTCCCCGCAGTCACAGGCCCCGCCGGCCTGACTCCGGAACATGTTAAAATCGTGGCCCGTGTGATCGCCGTTATTGAAGCACTCCGCACATAACGACATGCACGGCGAGATGCCGCAAGTCCGGCAGCGATATGCCACGAAGTTGGCAGTCCACACCAGTCCACAGAGTGTGGCGTTATCGTAGGACCGGACGGTCCGGCAGAAGTCGTCGAAGCCGTCACCCCCAGCCAGCAGCCATTTACACCACTCCAGAGCCTCCGGGTCCGAGCCCCGCTCCGCGTTTAGCACGCTATCCAGCAGCTCCTGCAGTTGCCGCAGCCCCGAGCTGTTGTCGCTTCTCTTGAGGTCTGCCTTCAGATGGGCGGCGGTGGATTTCTTGTCCCGGCGCAGCAGCGACGCCGCCATCATGCGCTACGGGTTTGTTGTGCTCACTTTATTTTGGTTGTCTTGTTGCTGTGATCGCGGCGCTTCTCGCAAGATCTTGTTGCTACGGCTCTCTTGAGCGTCTCGCGAGAGTGGCGTGAGGCGGAGAACTAAAAGAGGCAGAGGGTTTTATGTCCATAAATGTAAATATACTAAATGTAAACCCCATTTGACATCTTCAAACAACAATTGAAGTTGTATTTAAATACAATTTCATCGTCTCTTGTTAAATCTTTAGTTATTTATGTTTGACTATAAATAGGCTACACATGGTTAATGCTCATGAATATGTTATGTGAAATCAGAATTACAAAGTAATCTGAACTACTTGGGTAAAGTTGGTTTTATATTGGCATATTCGGACTTCTGCATTCAATTACTTTGTTAACCACTAGCTGCAGCTTGTAGCACGATGACGTAGCTGAACTATATCCACTACGTCGTAGTGAATGTTTTACTCGCATGCGCTGTAGTAGGTCTTGAGTAAATTCATATTTTTCTTTACATTTAATCATTTTGCAGACGCTTTTATCCACAGCGACTTAGTCTAACGACTTGGTCTAAGTGAAGTCTAACGCAGTACATGTAGCAAGGGTTTTTGACCTACATTACAACACGCGATGACCTACATTACATTACAATGTAAAAACTTTAATGTCTAAAATCATTAAAACCATCCACGATGTTTTCGTCTTTACAACTTCAAAGCTTTTCTTTTTTATTTATTTATTTTGAATAGCCTGCATTTCATATATTATCGCCAGGATTCCCAGTGTTGTATCCATTATTATAAGGATACAACAAGCACTGTAACAGGATTGATATGCAGAGGTTGTACTGTAAATAGCTAATTAAGATATACATCACCCTGACAGATTTAGCCTAAATGTCTTTTTGATTGTATCCGTCATGTTTATTTAAATTTATTGCAGGGTAATGTGTGTTTCATGTGTTTTACATGTAACTGTATGTATATATGTTCTATTTAGTTTTTATATAGGTATTACAAACATTTTCAATAATAATAATAAAAAAAACATTCAATTTATATTAAGACTTTACCTCGCTAATAACGCCACAATCAGGTCAAAGAAATGTTTTATTAGTTTATTTTCACACTATCGTCTGATACAATACAAAACACCAAATAATAAAAAATAAATATACCTTACATACCAAACTTTTTCATTCAAAACTATGCTATTGTTGTTTATATAAAGTTTGAATAAATGAGTTTAAAATCACAGTATTATATTATTTGTGTACGCCTATGAAACACATATCTCGTAATTACAGTTTAATTTACATTAAATACTAGCTTCAATGACAGCTCCAATATGCGCATGCTCATTAAAATCAAATACTGCGCATGCGCGTCAAACATCCAGCTATGTCATCTTGCTACAGGCTGCAGCGAGGACCTCTTGGCATTCAGCAGACATTCGCAAATAAGTATGACATTAAAACAATACTTGACCATTTTGATCGATTGTGAAAAAAATGTAGTAGGTTGACAATGATGTTGCTGATTAGAATTTGCAAAAATAACTTTATTGCACATATAATTAGAAAGTTATTGAAGGCGGAAATGTTTGAATGTTGTGAATGTGCGAATATAAAACCAACTTTAGCCCTACCCAAGTAACTGAACTGGGTCAGAGCTGACAGCAGGCTGAAAAAAGTTATAATATAGGGCCTATATAATATTCATCACAAGAAACAGCTAAACCAGGGAAACAAAATCATTTCTGAGATTAAATGACATATGACAGATATTCTAATTGTGATAATAAATGTAAATATACTAAATAAACAAGAAAGCTATAAAAACATCTAGAACCTGTGTCATGTTTAATATTATTTCTTAATATACTTGTATCTTTATTTGTGTGCCCTCTCTCCTTCTTTACTCTTTTCTGTCTATTTCTTGAGAATTTTGAATGTTATATTACTTCTGTTAACTATTAAGCCATAATTCGTGTATTATTGAACGTTTTTTAAAAATGTTTTTACATACTGTATTTTCTGTTTTGTACATACTGTAATCTTTGTTATTATTGCAATAGAAAAAGGAATTAGGCTACATTTACTTTTCAGTCAGCCGTTTACATTTAGCAGATATTTTTATCCCATGAGAAACAGTGCAATACATTTATCATAAAGGAGCCAACAACATTTTACATTGCCACAAGTTTTAAGAAGTTATAGTACAAAATGCTACAGCAGAGGTTTTGAATAAAGTGCAGTAAATCTTTTAATTGTTTAAAAATGTGTCTCTAATTGAACCGATATAATGAGTCTCAATAAATTATATTCCTAATTTAACTTCCCACTGTGTATTTTCAATTCACTAGAATGGAGTTTCTCTTACTAACCTAAATTTACCCAGTACTGTAATCCGGAATGTCCTTGTTAAGGAATTATATCTTTATATTCTTCAAATAAAAATTTAAAATTCCAATATTTCTATAAGGATGAAGTTAAAATTTTAAGATCAAAATATTTGAACTTTCCAGTTGCACCAAAAATTTTATTTACCTTTCCACTGCATATTTTCAATTCACTGTCACGTGGTACCAGTTATTTTTCACAGCACTGGTAAAGACTGACCAATCAGCTGTTTGAGATTGCTGGCATCATATAATGATTTTAGCAAGATTACTGGGTCAGATGTCAATTTGGAGGAATTGGACTCCTAATTGTAATTAAGAGTTTAAAACGATTATACTTTTTAGTGTACAGTTTTCTACAATAAAGCACAAACATCCTAATATTTGAACGCTTTTCAATGGAGGATTCAGTTTTCAGTCGAGTCTGAGAAAATGAGTCTGATTGAGTGTTTGGGGTCTTTCTCGCGAGGTTTTGTAAGCCTACTTTGTGTAGTTTGTGTTTTTCTTGTGATGTTTTGTCGTTTGATTTATACAGTGGGGTGGGTCAGGTGGCAGGGTGAGATTTGCTTATCTGACAAAAGCACACTAGTTACTGAGACTATTTTGGATGAATATCTTTACTCAACATCACTAGTAAACAAGTCTTTATGACTCAACAAAATTAGTTGTCCATTAGGCATCATTCATCTTATTTTGGTACAGTTAGAAGGATGTCAGATTGTACAAACCTTAGTTTGTGTTTCCATTGCTATGCTGATGATACTCAACTATATATCTCAACAAGACCAGATGAAACTTCAACAGAGTGTGTTAAAAATGTAAAATACTGGATGGCCAATCATTTTCTCCAATTAAATTCGGATAAGACAGAGATATTACTTACTGGACCAAAAAACAGTAAACAGAATTTGCAACTAGATAGATGTACTGTTACTTCCTCTACAGTCAAAAATCTGGGTGTTATATTAGACAGCAACTTTTCTTTTGAAAATCATATTTCCAATGTTACAAAAACAGCATTCATATCATCTTAGAAACATTGCCAAGCTTCGAAACATGCTACCTGTTTCCGATGCAGAAAAGCTAATTCATGCATTCATGACCTCTAGACTGGACTATTGTAATGCACTGTTAGCTGGTTCTCCTGCATCTTCAATAAGCTACAGATAGTCCAAAATGCAGCAGCTAGAGTCCTTACCAGGTCAAGAAAATATAATCATATTACCCCAATTTTATGGTCTCTGCACTGATACTAAGTTCCGTATCAGTTATAAAATATTACTACTTACTATAAGGCCCTTAATGGTTTAGCTCCTGCGTACATAACTAGTCTTCTATCACGCTATAATCCAACCCGCTCCCTAAGGTCGCAAAACTCTGGACTTTTGGTAGTACCTAGGATAGCAAAATCCACTGAAGGAGGTAGAGCTTTTTCACATTTGGCTCCCAAACTCTGGAACAGCCTTCCTGATAACGTTCACATTTCAGACACACGCTCTCTGTTTAAATCTAGATTAAAAACACATCTCTTTAGCTAAGCATTCACATAATGCATCTCATAATCTTGTACTGCAGTTATATCTGATCAAATGCACATTATTATTCTTTAGCTTGGCTTGAACAAATCATTTTTGCTTGGTTGGAACTGCAGCAACTCTAATTAAGTCTCTATTTGTTTCTCTGTTTCTGCAAAGCTTCAGTCTGGATCCAGAACACCTGAGAAGAGATGATGCCAACCCTGAAACAACATACAGAACTACCAAATTTTGCTATAAGTTTGATTGCAACATATAATCATTGCTGTTAATAGTGTTCATCGTCTGTTTGATTATGTCAATAACTGATTTTACCATACATTTCTGCCATATGTATATCAACTTGACATAGTCACCACTGATAAACTACTACTAAATATACTGTAGAAACTTTAATTTTTTGTAAAGCTGCTTTGAAACGATTTGTATAGTGAAAAGCAAAAAACCTTACCAATGTGATCAAAAAAAAAAATTCAATATCGATTTATCACCATAAACAAAATTAAGCCTATTATGGGGCTGTTTTGCACTCTGACATTACTGTGACACAGATTCACGAGCACACAGAACAAAAACGAGTGGATTCTAGCCTAAACACCTCTGATTGGCTTTTGTGTTCAAGAAATCAACAGATAATCTGTGATTGGCTACATTACTCAATGCTGCAAAAGTGTAAAACCTTTGACGCTCCTCAGAGCGCAAATAGAAATATGCACTGGATTGTTTGCCAAATGTGTTTCGACAATATCAGATGGGGTGCTATGTCCCCCTCTGAATGCAGGTAATGTCTGTTTTGAGCGTTTAAATATCTGCCGATTGTACTGGAGTTATTTAATAAAATCCTCAAAGAACTTGTCTCTTAAAAATCTTTTGTTATTTATGTTTGACTACACCCAAACTATAAAGAGGCTACACATGTTTAATGTTCATGGATATGTTATGTGAAATCAGAATTACAAAGTAATCACTGGGTCAGAGCTGACAGCAGGCTGAAAAAGGTGCTCAACCAAGTGAGCAAACAACATAAAAGTTAAATAGATAAATGACATATGTAACTTACAGAATTCCTGATTTAAAAAAAAAATTTTTTTTTCTCTATTTCTAGTATTTGTGCAAGCTTTACAGGTAACTTTTATCAGTGTTAACAGTATTGTAATTATCAATTAATTTAATTTTACCAGTGAAGTGAATTTACCAGTGATGGCATTAACTACAGGTCAAATGTTTTCCTAATGTACAGCAGACAGCATTTTTACCACCTGCATTATAGCTGTCACTGTTCAAATGAATGCATGTTCAGACCAACTACATGGTAAAATAGACTTAGCTGCAGTAAAATTCAGAATTATTCCATCACAAATATTTTAATGAATAAAATTGGCATTGTCTGTTATTATAGACTACTAACTACACAACATTACAATTATTTTTCATCTTCTTCTTCTCTTCCTCCTCTTCCCCCTCCTTTATTTATTTATTTTATTTTATTTATTTATTTTATAATATATTTATTTATAGTTCAATAGCGTGCTCTTGTAAGAAAGTAGCTGTGGCCGGGCTGCACGAGCCTATGGTGACGAAGCCCGCCAGAGCCTGCCAGAATGGGTGGGGCCATCTGACTATATAAGCGGGCATATCGCCATAGGTTCCTCAGGTTACTTCGACAGAAGCGACAACTGAGTCGTGCAGCTACATAGCATGGCTTACGCTGTACTTGTTCCCGTATCTCAGGGAACCGAGGTTACGTTAGTAACCGAGTACGTTTCCTATCGATACTTCACTCGTACTGCATCGTTTAAGATGCTATGGGGAACCAGTACAATCCCGCCGTGCTATGCAAGTGGAACAACTCATACTTGAACTTGCCTTAAGCACCACAAGGGGCCTAGAGGGACCAAGTATTTTGCAGGGAAAGCCCCGCAGGAGGCAATAGGGCTAAACTCTCAGAGGTCAGCCCGGCCTAAGTAATTGTTCCAAGGAAAAATCCCATACAGCCTCGGCACTTCAACAAGGGCCAAGAGCGTACAAGAAGGAAGCTCAAAGCCTAAGCATTGGTTGCCCTAAGGCAAGAATTAATCCATTTTGCAGAAAGGACCCAGGCCTGTAAGGCCGGAATGTCCAGATTATAAAACCTGGCAAATGTGGATGGTCGCGGTCCGCTCTAAACAGCTGAAAGCCCGGCAGACTTAACACGCTGTCCGGAATGGCGTAATTCAGCTAGGTTTCCGTGAAACACAGAGCAGCAGAGTTTGAAAAATCCTTATTTGTCCTGGAGAGCAGAAGGAATTTGTCCGTTTTGTTGGGTAGAGAGTGGAGATTCGCCAGATGGATGCTAGGCAGTGCTGTCTGAAATCCGTGCTGTTTGAGCTTCACAAGCACACCGGCTCACTTCCCCCGTCTGCGCGTCCTAAAGCGTTTGATCAGTGCCGCTGCTCTGCTGACTACAATGTCCAGCAAAACATCAGAATAGTCGAAAACCAGTGAGATATCATGGTGGTGTGTACTGCCGAATGTCCAGCAATTCGTCTCTGGTGAAACTGATTGCAGGGATATAACTAAAGACAGGACAAACTAACAAAAACATAAAAACAACTGTGGAGCACGCCACAGAGGCTGCCATCAGCGGCGCCATCTTGTTCATCTTTTAACTTCAGATTCACTTGGGAGTGCAGTTAAACAGTTTATTAGGAACAAACAACACAAGAGTCAAGAAGTCGTGGGTGCAATATCCAAAATTTCCAAAACAGTGGCAGGAAACGGGAACGCAGGAAAACGGGAGACTGCACGAGAAAACAAATGGACGTGAGCAACACTGATCGGACAAAGACAGAGCAAACATGGTGACAGTACACTCTAAAAAATGCTGGGTTAAAAACAACCCAATTTGGGTTATTTTGGCAACCCAGCGCTGGGTCAAAAAGGGACGTACCCAGCGCTGGGTTGTTTTAACCCAACTATTTGGGTTACATGTTTGACCCAGCATGCTGGGTTGCCATTTTAAACCAATTATGGGTTAGAAATTACTACAGTGCTGGGTTAATGTAACCCAAAATGGGTTGGAAATTTAAACTAGAAATTTTAGTAATTAAAATGACTAAAATAACACACATACAGCAATACAGACTTCAGTAATCAAAATATGAAAATTTATTTTGTTTTATCAGGTAAAATTGTCCATTTGTGAATACATTTTTTTAAATGTCCCATGACAAAATGAAAATGCATGACACCATCACAGAAAGATCAAGATCTTAAGCAAGATATCATGTGAGAAATACTCAGTAAGAATCAATTGTATAGTGTAATTGTCAGTGTTGTGCCTGAACGCGTTCATTGAACGATAGTTCATGAACTCGTTCATATTTTGGGTGAACGTGAACTGAACGTACTGTATTACTGCCTGATGAACGATACTGTGAACTCGTTCATTCTGGTGTGTGTGAACGGCACGCCGCTCTCTGTTGAACGACACGCACTCTAGAGTGCCAGATTTCTATAGTCTTCCAGGCGAAATCCCGACTAAAACACACCGTAAACAGGCCTTAATATGTGAACTTAGTTAAAAATTTTGAGTATGAACTATGAACTGAACTAGTTCATTTTAAAATTTGTGAACTGAACTTTGAAGTAGTTCATGTAGAAAGTGAACTTTCCCAACACTGGTAATTGTACTGTAGAAGAAAAGTACAAGTATTTAGAAGTAATAGTAGTAAATAAAGAACAACAGCATAAAAGAAGCAAGATCGCAGACAGTAATAACCTGTTTGTCAGCAAAATGAGTTAGAAAAATTTATCTTTTGAAGAAAATATGAATTTGAAATATTAAAACATTTCAAAGCATTTACATCAACATCTTGAGCATAACATAGCATGTGAGAAAATACTCACAATAAGAATCAATTGTAGTGTAATTGTACTGTAGAAGAAAAGTATTTAGAAGTAATAGAAGTAAATATGAAAAGAACAAACAGCATAAAAGAGGCAAGGTCACAGACAGTAATAACAAAAACTACTGTTTGTCAGCAAAAATGAATGCTCGCAAAACTCTCATTGTTGGCGTTTCATCCCCAGAAAGTCCATACACCACAGTCTGTAAAAACTGCCACACTGTGGAACACTGTTTCGGGTAGTCTATGTCAAATACGTAGAACGCCTTAAAGCAAACATCAACTGCAGGAAGCAATGTATTTTGCTCAAGTGCCTCTCCGTTTATAACTGCAAAGGCTTGAAAGCACTGGTTGTCTCCAAGCATGAGAACATGTGGAAATTCAGAGTTTTTTGAGCGCAGGTACTCAGCCATATTGGTCCCAATCTGACAACAAAAACAAAAAAAGAAGAGGGGAAAAAGAAAGAAAGAATTGGCATCAATTTAGAACACAAAAATGTAAAACTAATGTAAATACCTTTAGGAACAGTAAAGGCTATGACACACCAAGCCAACCATCGGCCAATGTTAGCACTAGTCGGACCCCTGTTGGCAGGGGGTGGCCCTTGACCATAGCCTTTGCAGTGTGTTCCAACTTTTTGGCCCAGATGCAAATGACTCATGGCAACAACACAGTTACCGTTTAATGTCACTAGTTTTTTTTATGTCGGCTTGGTGTGTCATGGCCTTAAAGGGTTAGTTCACCCAAAAATAAATACTTAAATTAAATTAAATCTGTTCATCATATAAAGCGATCAAGTCTCTTCAGAAAATTTGGAATACATTAGATTCATATGAATTAGTTTTACAATCTTTTTATTAACTTTTGTAGCATCAAAGTGGTAATTGCATAGACTGTCAATAGTGGGACAGAAAGCTCTCATATTTTATTAGAAATATCATCATTCCATTCCGAAGATGAACAAAAGTCTTAAAGGTTTGGAACGACAGGAAAGTGAGTAATTGATGACAGAATTTTCATTGTTGGGTGACACTACTCAATGTATTTTTTCACTCAAATTAAAAATAAAATTAAAAACATTACTAGATTTGTGACATTGATAATTGTTAAAATGTGTCTGTCTGTGAAAAGGATCCATACAATATATTGTAAATACTTAAATCATGTAGTATTAGCAATGTCTGTTAACTTACAGGCTGTATGTCTATGAAGGCCTTCCGGGTTTCAATGAAAGTTGGTTTAAACGTTTTCCTTCCAATCTTGTACACTGATGTGGGAAGGACTACAGGAAGTACTTGCAGGGCGACATCACTCTGCGTCTCTTTAGAATACAATGAAAAGATGTTCACAAAAATCACTCAAAATTAAAACAAAAAAAAAGTCTTCATACAACTGCAATAAAATTTGACTGCAATAAATCTGGATGTATGACATTAATTTATTAAATTGTGTTACAAAGAAATAGTTAACAAAATGAAAGTTGTCAGTAATTAGTTGACTAACAGTAATTGTAAACAGGGAAAATCTCTCCTTTTTTATAATGACATGAGAGATAGTAATTCATTTTTAGACTGAATTATTAATTTGTAACAGTGTTCTTAATACCCATTACCTGCTGACATCAATTCTACACTGGAAAGTAGATCAAGAGATTGTTTCTCTCTGCTGGCAAACTGCAGAATCTTATCCTTAAACACAGGTACCCAATTTTCGGTAAGTTTGGAAGCGGAGTCTGGATTCAAAATTAAGAAATCATGGGATATCTAAAAAATACAAAACAAAGGCCAACATGGCAAACAAAGTTGTAAAACAAAAAAGAAAATACTGAGCCAATGTTTTTATTTCTTAAATGTAAACCCACCATGCCTGGAGTGTCGAGGAGACGTGGATACTCCTTGAATATTTCCATCATTGTCTTGGTTCCATTGTCACGAATCCATTTGGCCCTATGGATAGACGTCTCCTTCATGTATTGCTCAACCTGACTTAGTGGCCAGATACTATTTTTAAGCCACTCTGTCATTTGAGTAGCTCTTTCTGAATCTACATTTGACTCTGTTGAGAGCAGAAATGTAAATCACAAACAGGAATTTTGAATGGGAAAATATGTTAAGCTGAGGTACACACAAATACATATACACACACATACATTATAAATATATATATATATATATATATATATATATATATATAATTCCGTCAACTATCCCGAGCATCTTTCATGCTGACCCTGGCTAATCAGGCAGTCCTTATTAGCTATGGTTCCATCACTGTGTTGAGGTATTTTGAAGTATCGCATCAGAAACGAGTGATGGAAACACCAAAATTAGAAACAAAATTCTTTAATTCGCAAATAAGTTTTTACGCTCGCTTGAGGTGGTTTTTGACTAGTACGAAAACAAGCAAATAATGGGAGATGGAAACGCATTTGCCAAATAAATTCTGACGGTGCGAACATTAAACCCACGTGAGGGCTCTTTTTAGAGAACCAAATAATTTGGCTCAGCTCAGTAATAAGAGTCGTTCATATATATTAGACACAGACATGCGTAGATACCTGGCAAAATAAAACTACTGCTATTTTTTATTTTTGCATTTGCATTGTATAGTTTGAAAAATTAATTGTTAAGGTTACACGGACCGTGATGCATCATGAAATATTTTATAATCGAATCGTTACCCTCAGAATTGTAATCGAATTGTGAGGCAAGTGAGATTCAAACCTTTTCTAAAAATATGTTTGTTTGAACAGCAGATTTGATAAATTCAACAGGAAAGTCAATTTGTAATTTCTACACTAATTTTTCAGTTTTAAAGTGTGCAAGTAATTTACGATTACAATGAACCCTGTAAAATATTACTACATACCTTCAAATGTGGGAATTAACTCTTCAAGATTCCATTCTCTTAGTTTAGTTTTCACATATTCGTCCATCTAGGATAAAATAACAGATAAAATACATTTTATGACTAAATTATGTACATCCCAAATTACAGAGTGGCTAGGCAAAATTGGCGGTCATGATGCTATAGTTAATATTATTGAACTAGGCAACTGTAGTCAGGTTTATAGAACTGAAAACATGTAAAACGTATCATTGCTCTTTAATAATAGTGAAATGAGGGTCTATCATGTCAAATATACAAGGCTTAACAGAGTTGAAATTAGAAGTGGGAAAATGAAACGGAACAGTTAGCTGGATTTAACACTTTTCTGCGTCAAAGCAGCATTTGGCGCAAAAAAATATTTATGAAATAAACAACATAATTTAACAAGTACAACAGTAACAAAAAGGTCTTACTGTTTTGCATTTATTTTTCAATGTCCTTCGATGCACTTTCCAGTCATTTCAGAAAGATCACAGTGCTTGCTGCCTAAAACAAAAATTAATGTCAATCAAAAAAAATTATCACAAAATGGCGGTCGAGGTAACGTTAAAAAAAATACAAAATTAAAAAGGTAAAAATGTAAAGTAAGTATAGCGAGTAGTATGCTCATAGTAAATTAATAACATCTACTGTTACTATTATACAGTTAAACGAAAGCAGAGGGGAACATTTGTGAAGTAACTTATGTTCTGACAGAAGACCACTAACGTTAGCAAAGTAACTTATGTTAAACTTCACCGAATCAAACCCGTAGCTAATACAGCAAATCATATATAATAAAGTAAAGGTAACATATTCAGAAAATGGACTTACCTTTTCCCTTCCTAAGGCCAGCGTCGCGATGACAGTGTGGCGCACTTTCTTCCTAGTCCACTGAGCAGAGTTGTAACGTTATGAGGCGCAGCGCGGCTGTCATTCGGCCGTGAGGTAACGTTAATCTGAGAGTAAAACTGCATTTACAGTAAAATCGTTAGAGAAATACTGAATACCGGTATGTAAGGGAGAATGTATAGCTAGACGGTTGTTGACAGGCTGATTAAGAGCCCGCGCGAAGCGGAGGGGTCTTGAATCAGCCTGAAGCCAGGGGTTGTATTCGCTATAACAACCACCTCGCTATACAGTATCCCGCTTATTACATGGCTACCTACCAAATAAATAAATAATTTGGCACAAAATATTGATTTAAAAAGAAAGTTATTTATTTAAAAACGATTTATATGGATTCCGCTAAAGAAAATAGTCCGCCCTGTCTCCACGGCAACGCTCTGTTTTTCATCAGTTTTTTTCAACCAACGGTCTGTTATACTTGGCAGGCAGCGGTCTGTTATCAAGAAATAACATACCGCATTGTACATTATAATTCAACCAAGCCATGTAATAAATGTTGATAAACTCTATTAACAGAATTTTTGGAAATAAGACATAAGAAAACCAATAAAAGCGGCAGTTAAGACTTGAGGAAAAAACCGCGAATATTTCCATATAAGCTCTTTTCTGACTTTTCCACCTTCCACGAAATCTCAAAATACTCTTGGATAAAAAACAATTGATAACTACTTGAAATGTGTATGTTTACTTACCATAAACTGCATAAACGTCTTTTATTTCCTTCCACCTGAAGGCGCTAAGAAAATGGCGGCTTCTCCGACTGGTGTAGTCTGTGTTGTTGCGTGACGTGCGTGCTCTCTTTCACGTCCGCGTTCCCAACCCAGCACCGCTGGGTTACAGATTAAGAACGATTCTCAACCCAAATTGGGTTACATCAACCCAGCATCCTTACACAAAAGTCTCAACCCAGCGTTTGGGTTGAGAAAACAACCCAACATTTTTTAGAGTGTATATATATATGTATACAGGTGCATCTCAATAAATTAGAATGTCGTGGAAAAGTTAATTTATTTCAGTAATTCAACTCAAATTGTGAAACTCGTGTATTAAATAAATTAAATGCACACAGACTGAAGTAGTTTAAGTCTTTGGTTCTTTTAATTGTGATGATTTTGGCTCACATTTAACCTTTTGAGCGGTACGGTCCCACATATGGGATTTTCATTTCCGTGCCACTGGGAGTACGGTCCCACATATGGGATTTAGAACGTTCGGTGACGTGGCATAACTGCCAAATTCAAACTGCGTTTTCGCGCTTTGTCTGATGCTGAGATGCAGCTGCAGTTGTCATATAATCGCATCTATGCAGTGTTTTTAACCACATAATGTTTATTTTATGCTTTAGACATTTAAATACACATAAGTACTAGTAAAACAATACATTTAGAGTTCGTAAAATACACTCAGATGTTTATGGAAGCAGCAATAACAATCCATTCAAATATAATTTTCAGACGTGTTTTATTAAGATCAAATACACATAGTGTAAGTAACTATAAAGTTATCTCTATTCTTCTCCCATCTCACCCGCCACTTACTTGCATGTATTTTGCGAGAAATTGATGAATTTACGTGATGTAAATCCGACTGACAGGACTCTCTGAACTGCAGCGCGAACAAACATGGCGGCGCCCATATCACATTACAGATCACGATCAAGATCATTTAGAACTGTTTTTAAAGGATAAAACACACTCATTTGCACATATTTGTGAATCGGAATATCAGATAGTTGATTATATGGTAAGCAAGTTTATGAATATTTTGAATAAAAAAGGAAAAACGAAATAAAAGCGATACATCTGTCATACAGTGTTATTGTGGGCGCGGTGTGTCACGTGACAATCATGACGCGTCGCCATGGAAACATTAAGGGGAAACGTTCTAAAATAACGGTCGCCTAAAAAAAACTCACTCTGGGGGGACTGCTGGAATATTTTAAACTCACCACTGAAAAGGTTAACAAAAACCCACCAATTCACTATCTCAACAAATTAGAATATGGTGACATGCCAATCAGCTAATCAACTCAAAACACCTGCAAAGGTTTCCTGAGCCTTCAAAATGGTCTCTCAGTTTGGTTCACTACACAATCATGGGGAAGACTGCTGATCTGACAGTTGTCAAGAAGACAATCATTGACACCCTTCACAAGGAGGGTAAGCCACAAACATTCATTGCCAAAGATCCTGGCTGTTCACAGAGTGCTGTATCCAAGCATGTTAACAGAAAGTTGAGTGGAAGGAAAAAGTGTGGAAGAAAAAGATGCACAACCAACCGAGAGAACCGCAGCCTATTTGTCAAGCAAAATCGATTCAAGAATTTGGGTGAACTTCACAAGGAATGGACTGAGGCTGGGGTCAAGGCATCAAGAGCCACCACACACAGACGTGTCAAGGAATTTGGCTACAGTTGTCGTATTCCTCTTGTTAAGCCACTCCTGAACCACAGACAATGTCAGAGGCGTCTTACCTGGGCTAAAGAGAAGAAGAATTGGACTGTTGCCCAGTGGTCCAAAGTCCTCTTTTCAGATGAGAGCAAGTTTTATATTTCATTTGGAAACCAAGGTCCTAGAGTCTGGAGGAAGGGTGGAGAAGCTCATAGCCCAAGTTGCTTGAAGTCCAGTGTTAAGTTTCCACAGTCTGTGATGATTTGGGGTGCAATGTCATCTGCTGGTGTTGGTCCATTGTGTTTTTTGAAAACCAAAGTCACTGCACCCGTTTACCAAGAAATTTTGGAGCACTTCATGCTTTCTTCTGCTGACCGGCTTTTTGAAGATGCTGTTTTTATTTTCCAGCAGGATTTGGCACCTGCCCACACTGCCAAAAGCACCAAAAGTTGGTTAAATGACCATGGTGTTGGTGTGCTTGACTGGCCAGCAAACTCGGCTGACCTGAAGCCCATAGAGAATCTATGGGGTATTGTCAAGAGGAAGATGGGAGACACCAGACCCAACAATGCAGATGACCTGAAGACCAATTTTTTTTATTGGTCTTATGAAGTATTCTAATTTGTTGAGTGAATTGGTGGGTTTTTGTTAAATGTGAGCCAAAATCATCACAATTAAAAAAACCAAAGACTTGAACTACTTCAGTCTGTGTGCATTGAATTTATTTAATACACGAGTTTCACAATTTGAGTTGAATTACTGAAATAAATGAACTTTTCCACGACATTCTAATTTATTGAGATGCACCTGTACATTAAATCATAAGATCTGATTAAACAACCCCACAAACAGCATCACCAGCTCCACTTATTAATAACCAGACTGACTTTATTTTTGTCAGATATCTACAGAAGGTCTTATTGAGAATTAACTAAGGTTTAGATGTTGATTTATTGTTTCATTTGAAGTAACCATGCTAGAGATCAGTGTCCGCTTTAGTTGGGCTCTTGACCCTTGACGTCTGTATTAGTTGTTTTTTATTTTTTCCTCTTTTTCTCTGGCTGTTGTAACCATGTGTTCCTCCAACATATTTGTTACAACTCAAAAGCCCAGAGAAAATGATCAGTAGTTGGTTATTATATGTTTATAATGACAATCATCTATTAGTGAACTGATCTCATTGAGAGTGAACATGGACTCATTGTGCGTCTAATCTCTGGTTAAATGGACGTTGTATTGATTATAGTAAAAGTGATTCTAAGAGCCAGTGGTTCTGTGACAGTCAGTTAATATAAAGGACTTTCCAAACAGTTTGTCCACAAAAGGTTTTAATCTATGGCAGCAATTAGACTCACACAGACATCAAGAATCAGCTTATGAACCTCATCAATGGTGACCATTATATAGTTCAGCCAGTTGAATGAACTTAACATTACAAGTAAGATGAACTATTCTCGAAAAAGTTACCTGGCTGCCTTAAAATATAAGTTAACTCAACAAGATGCTTAGTTTAGCCAATTATTATTTAGTTTGCACAACTTAAGTTTATTCAACAAAATGCTTAGTTTAAACAACTAAACGTTTGTTGGTCTGACTAATTTTATGTTGTTTCAACTTGGATTTAGGTTAGCACAACTGTCTTGTCTTGTTGGGCTAACTAAAAACTTGTTGGTTAGACAAAGTATAAAGTTGATTCAGCTTCACCTTTGTTAACCCAACTATTAATTATAGGTTTAAGGAACTCCAACATATGTTTAAACAACAGAAGTTTTTTAGCTTATTTAACACAACATTTTAAGGCAGCCAGGTTACAAATTATTTTAAGTTGAATCAACTTGTTATTTTTTACAGTGTACGGGACAAATCAATTAGGCTCAAAATACGGGACGTCCCGGCTAATACGGGACAGTTGGCAACCCTACTTAGGCCTATATGTATCTGAGTATTTAAGGTTTCTCTGTGAATCAGGAAAATCTCAAAGTGAATGAACTGGCGCGTGGAGGGTTAACGCCGCTGCATTCAATTTTATCTTTAGACGGTAAATTTAGATTTCAAATTCAATATTGATTTTAGAACTGTTGAAATTATTTACTGTATGTAACGCAAGTACTTTATAAATAACTGTAATTAAATTACCTAAAAATGAACAGTAATCCCTTTTAAAGACATACCTTTGCAATCTGAGTGTATCTTGTTTAAGTTACATGAACAGTAAGCTATGGGTCACAATCATCCATCTAGATGTTGGAAAAGTAACCTTCCCAGCCTGTACCAGGGTTGAAAATAAATTTGGCAGGGCTGTGGATTTTTTCACCCCTGTGGTTTATGATAGCCGATTATGTTGTCAATGTATGCTACATTTATGTTTTTCTCAGAACTGGCATCATTGATTAACACCATTCCGTTGCTTCCATAATTTCTTCAGTTATGCCACACTTCACCATTCTGTCTAGTTTGACTTTCACTTAAGGTCACTTTCAGAGCTGTTGTTACTGTGTAAGGCACCACACCTGCCTTTAGCTTGATTTTCACAACAGTGGATTTTAGGAGCCTGACAGACACTGCCTAGGATCTTAGGGTGTCAAAGAGATCAGAAACAACCATGGGAATAATAATACTTGATAATGTTACTGAATATATTTATTGCTTGTAGCTACCATTCAAGAAAGTTAGCATCTTATGGACATACATATGAAATCATGAAGCGAAATGATCTCATCACGTGCTAATGTAGCTTAATACAGATTCCAGGAAAGTGATTTTAACAAAATTAAAACTTTTTTTTATTTTTTTAAATTACAATAATTAGAATTGAATTGGGTTATGTACCACATAGATAAATGTAGGAAATACACTTTTGTACTTTAATTTTGTGGAGTGAGGATGTAATATAAACATTCATAATATATTAAAATAGCATACTAAGATAAGAATGCTCACTAACATTTATAAAACCACCTCTAGATAAACAACATCAAGAAAATCCCACAGAAAGTTTTTTTCTAAAAACAAAGCACAGTTTATTAAACATTCAGTAACAAACAAACAGCCCATATGAATCAAGAAAAACAATATTTCTGTTTTTGTTTGCAAATTTTACACACAGGCTTCTATACAATCCTATTGCGGGGGTATGCATGAAGTAAAGATGTAAAGAGCAGATCTGGCTTTATTTTTCAGAGATCTCCTGAGATGCTTTTCAAAGGATCTAGTTTGGGTGACAGCTACTACTAAAATAGAAATTGAACCACGTTTGGGTTATTTTTATGTTGGTTGTTTTAGATGTGCTGAAATGAAACTAGGCCCAGATATTACTGGTTAATTAATAGGTTATTAATGCAGAGCAGAAGCTTTATACAGCAGGAGCTGATGAGGTTAAACATGAGATGTAACGATTGTCCCAATGCAGTATTCACAGGTGTGTCATGCTGTATTGTCATTATAGTACAATGCTGTGTAATAATTCACTGGCCCTCACTAAACCGGTCTATTAGGCTTCCTTTTCAGTCTTGATGGTAAAGGCGTGTATTTAGAGTGTATTCACTGATCAACTGATCAAGCGTTTATGAACCATGTGCGTCTGGCCTGTCAAAGCTGATACATGGCTGCTGTGTCAGTTTAACATATTACACCTCTGACGGCACATACAACATACAGAACAATTATACAGTCAAACATAAACATATAACACATGGCATACCTGGACATTCCTACAATACATCAATGTGTTTAAAAATAATAGATTAAATAAGAAATTGTGTTTAAGGCTTTTGGTTTTTCCTGGACATTGTGTGGGTATTTTATAAATTACCATTTAAAAGGTTGTTTTAGTAAGAGTTTTCTTATCTTTTAAATGAATTAATACTTTTAATACTTTTTGTTAAATTAATCAAAGTGAAGACTATTCATCAAAGAGTCTTGAAAAAAAAAAAAGTAAAAAAAGTTTTCAGCATCATTGCTAATATGAAGAAATGTTTCTTGAGCTTCAAATCAGCATATTTGAATGATTTCTGAAAGTTCATGTGACGTTAAGGACTGGAGAAATGGCTTCTAAAAATTACATTTTAAAATATATTAAAAGAGAAAGCAGTTATTTCGAACTGTAATAATAATAATAATAATAATTCACAATGTTTTTACTGTATTTTTGATCATATAAATGCAGCCTTGGTGAGCAAAACAGACCTTTAAAAAAAAAAAAAAAAACTTTTAAAAATCTTATCAATCACAGACTTTTGAATGATAACGTAAATAAGAGCTTATGACTAATGACATCAATGATGACACTCATGACCCCATACTGGAAACTGAATACATTACAGGTTAAATGGTGGATGATCGGTTATTTCTACATGCAGGTATTTTTACAATAATTCTTACCTGTCAAATATTCTACATTCTTTCAATTATCTTAATGAACCTGTGGAAAATATATCTGCTACAAGATGTTGGACCACTAAATTTCTTTTCACATCCAATCGTCAACCACTTTCTATTACATTCTGTCATCATTCATTTGCTCTCATGTCGCTCCAAACCCACATTTGAATTTGAAATTAAATGAGTACTGATGTATACTGAGCTCCAAATATGAGATAAAAGTATCATAAAATTCAGGAATTGTCTGTTCTCTTCCCATTGAACCTCTAAAAGAGCATTTGCACTTACACATATTCAAACTGGCATGTTGCAATTGGTTATGATAAACGAGAACCAAAGCCATTCAGCATCATAGATACCAAACCTGATGTGCTATATTTGAATATGTGTGAACAAAAAATGAGATTTGAGAGCTTTTTCAGTTTACTTTCATTGAATGGAAAAGACTAAAACTTGTTTTGTTTTAGCACATCTTATTAATCTGGAACAGCACGAGTAAGCGATGAACATACAACAACACCCAACTACTGGTCTGTTTAGGACTCTGAAAGCTCTAAAACACATCACCCTAAGCCTTAATATGACATTCAATGATGTTACTACTCCTAGCTCTGCAATTCCTGCAATTTCCACAATTCCAGTGTACTTGTATTTTCTTAATCTATTAACTCCCCGGGCCACAAGTCATAACGGAGCAGGCCAATAAACGCTACAGGAAACACTGTGTACAGTAAGTGCACATTCCTAATGATATGATAATGTAAATGACATCTATTGTTGACATAGCATGTAACATGCTAGAATCTCTTTCCTCCAGCCCACGTTCTCGTCTCATAAGGTGTGTCCCATACTGCTGCTGACCAGTCCTTTAACATTTGTCACCGGTCTGACATCATGTAGTTGTTTGCGTCGGTCTATAAACGCAGCGAGTCTGACAGTGTCCAGCGGTGTTTTGGAGTAATCTCCACTATGAGCGCTGACCCATGGGTGCTGCAGACATGTGGCTGAGCTCGGCCTCTTCCTGGGGTCTTGGAGAAGCGTGGACACAATGAAGTCTTTGGCGGCCTGGCTAACATCACTGAAGTACTCCTCAGGAAAGCAGAAATCCAACCTGCAGATGTTGACGCAGGTCTCTTCTAGACTCTCGTCCAGGAACGGGGAGACTCCGCTGAGCATGACATAGGCCAGCACCCCTACACTCCACACGTCTGTGGACAGGGACACCGGGGTGCCCTGGATGAGCTCTGGAGCGGCAAACTCAGGGTTCCCCAGGAGGAGATGCACGTAGCGGTGACCCGAAAGCTGTACAGCATCGCCCAGATCTGAGAGCTTCACGCAGGGCACCGGCACATGGAGGTCCACCAACAGGTTTTCAGGCTAAAGAATGAGAAAGAGTTGAAAACTCAAGACTCTAAAGTAAGTTTCTAAACTCTTCTTTAGTGGCCACCTACTTACACTCTTGAAAATAAAGGTTCCAAAAGGGGTTTTTCACAGCGATGCCATAGAAGAACCAGTTTTGGTTCCCCAAAGAACCTTTCAATTAACAGTTAAATTAAAAGAACCCAGTGTGAAAAACATTTTAATAATCTAAAGAACCTTTTTCCACTGTTGTGGAATGAAAAGGTTCCATGGATGGTAAAAGTTCTTTGTGGAGCCATTGATGCCAATAAAGAACCTTTATTTTTAAGTGTGTAGTGGGTGGATGCTTGTACAAAACTTAAAATGTTAGTGATGTGGATGTTTACCAGGATGTTACAGGCTATGTGGTTCTTAAGGTATTCTGAGTGCTTTTAGCACATTGCTGTGTGGTTGATGGGGTGTTGTTGGGGTTTTATCAAAGTCCCTTTTCAAAGAAAGTCAGTAGAACACCTCTGGACAGATACGGTATTTTAGGCATGTAAGACCAACTCCTATCTACTTGAATGGAGAAATACAGAAATCTCATAAACGTCCTACATTTCAAAAGCATACTTCAAATCAGTAATGAAATCTGATATTAACTGTCTCTTAAATGCTATTTCTTACACTCAAATAACATTTAAAAAACTAATTTTTTAGGTTGGTCCAGCCAATGCACATGTGCGGTGTTAAGCGCAACCTTTATTAGCTCCACTGAATTGTGTCTTGCAGTCACTCCCATTCATAGTAAGAAATTATCTTGGTGTATATGTAACCCTGGAATGAGAGGGTTACAAAAAAAATGGGAATGGGAGGTGGGCTAACAAGGATGCTAAAGACCTAGCGTCAGTCGCTAGTGTGCCTCTTGAAATCAGGGGAGTGAGGTTTACCCACACAGCTCTTACCAGCTGGCCTCCGTAACACTCACCCCCCTAAACCTCACTCTCATCTGGCTCACGGCACCAATGTAACCCATCCGGTTTTACTCCCCATACACAGCTCTTACCAGCCGGCCTCTGTTACATATCTTGGCACACATCTTGCACACATCTTGGTTTATTACAGTCTTTGGTTTTATTTAGGTTTTTAGCATGCAGGGGTGTTGCTAAGATGTTGCTAGGGTCTTGGTATACTGGGGTATTGCCCTAAGGTTATTAGGTTTTATTTACAGTAGGGTTTTAGAAGACTGCTGTGTGGTTGCTATACATACTTTTGGCTGCTAGAGCATTGCTATGCAGTTGCTAAGGTGTTCTGAGTGGGGTTTTTTGGATAAGCATCTGCTAAATGACTATATTTTTTTACTAAATAAGCTGTTATTTTATTTTGCATGCTGATGTGGTGGTATGATGTTTTACCTTGAGGTCCAGATGAGCTACTCTGCATGTGTGCAGGTGCTGCAGTGCTTCCAGAGTGTCTTTAATGAAGAATGCCACCTTCTCCTCCATCAGCTCATCGTGAGCCACCAGATAGTCCAGCAGACGCCCATCCTCAACCCTAAACACACATAAATATGATCATATCATTGCAGGTCATTCTTAAAAATAAATTCCACTTGACTTTGTATGTGTGCGGAAAAAGAGATTGGTGTTCCACAAGGTGTTTCATACAACAAAACAGACTAAAATCTCATTGGTAATTTTCTTTTTTACTAAATATATTTAGAATATGTTGAGTCTTGGAGCTCTACTGCCCTCTATAGAATTCTGCAGGGATGACGTCATTTTGTAGGTCATTCTGGAAGTGACCATCATCCTGGTTACTTTGACAAAGTCAACAGGTTTTTTTTTTCCTGTTGGCTTTTAGATTATTGCAGAAAGCATGATTTTTATGATTATACATTTTGTTCATCAAGACATAAGATAATCCCCATTGGGCGCTCTCCCTGCCCCCGTCTAGTCCCATAATTGTGTAATTGAGCGATGGGCTGTCAATGGAAGTGTATATTTACTCACAGCTCAAGAACCAGCATGTAGGCTGTGGGCGACTCATAGGTATCAATCAGTGCCACCAGCTGCGGATGCTGGACGTGACGCAGGATATCGGCCTCATGGGCCACCTGCTCTTTCTTCTGCATCTTCTTATTGACAAACTTCACAGCAACCTCCTTCTTACTGGCTTTACTAAGACACTTCCTCACCACTGAGAAACGACCCCTAAAACAGAAAACATACAAGTCAGCGGAGTTTGTTATTGACAGAATGAAGGATGATGGACTGCATTTTAATAAAAGTTTAAAAAAAAAAAATGTAAAAAAATCTATACCGTCCAATTTCACATAATTCTGTGAATGCAGATTCAAAGTTGTCTTTCCACTGGATTCCAGTGCCGTCGTATGTCGAGGCTTCATAAAAGGGTAGAAAAAATGAGAGTATAAGAAATGTATTGCGAACAGATGAATTATACTATTTATAGCGCTATTCCAAAACCTGGTGCTGCCTACATAGACTATACTTTATAGGCATCATAGATGCGCTTTTGACATGAAGACTTTTCTGAAAGGCATAGGTGGCATATTCTTTCTTGAATACATTATTTTGGCTAAAATGGAAGGCAGCATTGCATGTATCTTTTGTTGAGAAGTCAATCCGAAATTGCAATGTGACAAGCTCTGCTATTTTTTTATTAATCGTAAAATACTAAAACTACTTGCGCATCTAAAATTCAAATCCATTTTATTAATAATGGCATGGCTGATGGTACTGATCGCAGCCTGAGTGGTTGGTTTATGAACTCTGTAGGATATTGAAGAGTTAAAGGGATATTGTATGTATATATATATATATACACATACATACAGTACATACACACACACACACACACACACATATACATACATTGCATATATGTATTGTACAGTGGGGCAAAAAAGTATTTAGTCAGCCACCAATTGTGCAAGTTCTCCCACTTAAAAAGATGAGAGAGGCCTGTAATTTTCATCATAGGTATACCTCAACTATGAGAGACAAAATGAGAAAAAAAATCCAGAAAATCACATTGTAGGATTTTTAAAGAATTTATTTGCAAATTATGGTGGAAAATAAGTATTTGGTCAATAACAAAATTTCATCTCAATACTTTGTTATATACCCTTTGTTGGCAATGACAGAGGTCAAACGTTTTCTGTAAGTCTTCACAAGGTTTTCACACACTGTTGCTGGTATTTTGGCCCATTCCTCCATGCAGATCTCCTCTAGAGCAGTAATGTTTTGGGGCTGTCGCTGGGCAACACGGACTTTCAACTCCCTCCAAAGATTTTCGATGGGGTTGAGATCTGGAGACTGGCTAGGCCACTCCAGGACCTTGAAATGCTTCTTACAAAGCCACTCCTTTGTTGCCCGGGCGGTTTGTTTGGGATCATTGTCATGCTGAAAGACCCAGCCACGTTTCATCTTCAATGCCCTTGCTGATGGAAGGAGGTTTTCACTCAAAATCTCACGTTCCCTATCTGTCGGTCACTACGAGTTATGTCGTGACGACATAGGGGGGATTTACTTGGGAGCCCCAATCATCTCTGATTTAAGAGAAAACGCCAATGAATATTGGCTAGTGGATTTTGCATACCTGCGCCACTCCCCGTGCACACGGGTATAAATAGGCGGCAGGTGCATCCACTCATTAGCTTTTTGCTTCGGAGCCGAGTGGATGAGAAGAGTGCTGATCTCCACAAAAGCCTTCATCTTTATTTTGTTCCTTTATTTTGTTCATCTTTTCAAGATGTCGTTCCGTTCGTGTATTCTTGGTTGCGGTCGTTACCTGTCTGCGGATGACGGACACGATCGTTGTCTTCGGTGTCTGGGTCTCCAGCACACCGAAGCTGCGTTCGTGGATGACTCATGCGCCTGTTGTGGGCGCATGAGCATGACATCACTGCGATCTCGCCTTTCTTTTCTGAAAAGATTGGCACCCTCTGCCACCACCCGTCCCGATCTCTCTAGCTCGAGTAGAGGATCGCCGGCTGGCGCTCTGGGAGATCTGAGGGTTACAGTAAGAGCTTCTCCGCTGGGTACGTCCCCACGGACCTCTTACTCCTCATGCAGCGAATGTCCCATCCGGCTCCCGGGTGATTTCGCTGGTTCGTTCCACGGGGCGCCCAGCATTTCATTCAGTGCGCCGCCCGAAGATACGATGTCGATCGCAGCATCGGGGGATGGGCTTACGTCCTCTGAGGATGACGGTGCGTCGGAGCTGCCCCCTTCGGGTGTGGTCGCCGCCGTCGCACCAGACCCAGAGTTGACGGCCATGCTTGCCCGGGCAGCCGAGAGCATCGGGCTGGAGGTCAACAGACCGCCCAGTCCCGAGCCCTCGCGGCTGGACGATTGGTTTCTCGGAGCGAGGCGCGGCTCACAGCCGCGCCCTACTCCGGTTCCTTTTCTCTGTCCTTACTACCCTCGATGGCGGGGCTGCCAGGGGGTACGCGGGCATTCCCCAGGTGGAGAGAGTGGTCGCAGTGCACTTGTGCCCGCGAAATGCCGCCACTTGGAGGAATCGTCCACGTCTCCCGTCCAAAGCCTGTAAGCTGACGGCCGCACTCGCGGCCAAAGCTTATAGTGCGGCGGGCCAGGCAGCCTCTGCCCTGCATGCCATGGCTATCCTGCAGGTTCACCAAGCCAAGGCACTCAAACAAATGCACGAGGGTAGTACCGACCGGGTTGATGCAGGAGCTGCGCCGCGGCGACTGACTTCGCTCACGAGCGACGAAAGTCACAGCGGTCCCTCGGGAAGGCGATGTCCGCCATGGTGGTCCAAGAACGCCATCTCTGGCTCAACCTGGCAGAGATGAAGGATGTCGACAAAATGCGCTTCTCGACGCCCCATCTCCCAGTCTGGGCTGTTCGGCGACACTGTCGAGGGCTTTGCCCAGCAATTCTCGGCAGTGCAGAAGCAGACAGAGGCAATCCAGCACATCCTGCCCCGGCGTGACGCACCGTCAATCGCTGCCCCCGGGGCCAGGCCTCTGTCTGCTCGTCGCCGTGGGCGCCCTCCTGCGTCCTCCTGCGTCCTCCAGAGCCGCTCCGCCCCGTGCTGAATCGGCACCTAGGCCGGCGCGTCGAGCCTCTCGCAGGAGTGCGGCGTCCGGAGATGTTGGAGTTTGCTCTTTCCCAGGAGACGACGAGGATAGCGTCGCTCCTTCCCCCGGTGGTAGAATACATATATGTTGTATATGTTGTCGCTCCTTCCCCCGGGTGGAGAATCCTGTGTTTCATTTTGTTTCTGTTCCGCCGCTGGCCCAAGGGCCGGCGGCACCCACAAAAATCACAGAAAGAGCAAATTCCTTCCCCTCTGGGTTTTCAGGTCCACGGGCCGACAGTGTGCGACGCATTGCCTCCTCACTCTTGCCCGCGACCCATCTTGCCAGCGGCCAAGAGAGTGCGGTTCGGGGACGCAGTGCCTCCCCACGCGCCTCTAGCCAGTCCCCTCGGGGACCCAGGGAGTTTTGCGAGGATGCCTCAGAACGCACAGCCTTCTGTAACATCCCGCTCTACTCCCCTTCGCTGCACCACCACAGGTACGTCGATCGTGCCGTTGGAGCCACTTGCACGGCGTCTGGAGGCGTGCTCACGCTGCCCAGCCTGTCTCGTTGGCTCACGCGCACGATTCGACTCGGCTACGCGATTCAGTTCGCCAGGCGACCTCCCAAGTTCAGTGGCGTTCTCGAGACCTCGGTGGTAGCTCGGAACGCTCCTGTCTTGCGCGAGGAGATTGCTGTCCTCCTGGCAAAGGGTGCAATCGAGCCGGTCCCTCCAGCCGAGATGAGGCAAGGGTTTTACAGCCCTTACTTCATCGTACCCAAGAAAGGCGGTGGTCTTCGACCAATTCTGGACCTGCGAGTCCTGAACCGGGCCCTACACAGGCTCCCGTTCAATATGCTGACGCACAGGCGCATTATAAAGTGCGTCCAGCCCCAGGATTGGTTTGCAGCGATCGACCTGAAGGACGCTTACTTTCATGTTTCGATCCTTCCGCGACACAGACCGTTCCTACGGTTTTGCGTTCGAGTCGGGCATGGCAGTACAGGGTCCTCCCTTCGGGCTGTCACTATCTCCCCGTGTCTTCACGAAGGTCGTAGAGGGCGCCCTTGCCCCGCTAAGGGAAGTGGGCGTCAGGATCCTCAATTATCTCGACGATTGGCTCATTCTGGCCCAGTCGCGAGAACAATTGTGCGATCACAGGGACAGGGTGCTCCGGCACCTCAGCCAGTTGGGGCTTCGGGTCAACTGGGAAAAGAGCAAGCTCTCCCCTGTGCAGAGAATCTCTTTTCTTGGTGTGGAGTTAGACTCGGTGAGTATGACGGCGCGCCTCTCGGAGGATCGCGCCCAGTCGGTGCTGAACTGCCTGAGTTCCTTCAGAGGCAGGACTGTGGTTCCTCTGAAACAGTTTCAGAGGCTCCTGGGGCATATGGCATCCGCAGCCGCAGTCACGCCGCTCGGATTGCTTCATATGAGACCACTTCAGCACTGGTTGCACTCCCGAGTCCCGAGGTGGGCATGGCGTCGCGGAACACTTCGTGTGAACATCACACAGGAGTGTCGCCGCTTGCCTTTCTACGGGCCGGGGTGCCCCTAGAACAAGTGTCCCGGCATGTCGTTGTCACGACGGATGCCTCCAGTACTGGACAGGGCCTCGACTGCTTTGGCACATCAACTGCCTAGAGTTGTTGACCGTGCATCTAGCTTTGCGGCAGTTCCGGCCACTGCTGCTCGGCAAGCACGTGTTGGTCCGTACGGACAACACTGCGACTGTTTCATACATCAACCGGTTGGGAGGTGTACGATCACGTCGCATGTCTCAGCTCGCCCGCCATCTCCTCCTCTGGAGTCAGGCGGCTCAAGTCGCTGCGTGCTGTCCATATTCGGGAGCTCAATCGTGTGGCCGACGCTCTCACGACAGCTCACGTTCCCGGAGAATGGCGACTCCATCCCGAGACAGTCCGGCTGATCTGGAGTCGATTCGGGAAGCTCAGGTAGACCTGTTTGCTTCCGCGAGTCCTCCCACTGCCAGCTGTATTACTCCTGACCGAGGGCCCCTCGGCACGGATGCACTGGCACACAGCTGGCCTCGGGCTCTGCGCAAGTATGCGTTCCCCAGTGAGCCTGCTCGCACAGACACTTTGCAAGGTCAGGAAGACAAGGAGCAGGTCCTGCTGGTCGCGCCGTGCACTGGCCCACCGGACCTGGTTTCCCGAACTCATACTCCTTGCGACAGCTCTTCCTGGCGCATCCCTCTGAGGAAGGACCTCCTTTCTCAGGGGCTTGGCACCATATGGCACCAGCGTCCAGATCTGTGGAACCTCCACGTGTGGCTCCTGGACGGACGCGGCAGACTTGAGCGGTCTCCCACGGACTGTGGTAGAGACCATCACTCAGGCTAGAGCTCCTTCAACAAGGCAAGCCTATGCACTGAAGTGGAGTCTGTTCGCGAACTGGTGTTCTTCTCGCCGAGAAGACCCCCGAAGATGCACGATTGAGTAGTGCTTTCTTTCCTGCAAGAAAGGTTGGAGCGTAGGCTGTCACCCTCCACCTTGAAGGTGTATGTGGCTGCTATTGCGGCCCATCACGATGCAGTGGACGGCGGTCCCTGGGAAAGCACGATCTCATCGTGAGGTTCCTGAGGGGTGCCAGGAGGTTGAACCCTCCTAGGCCACCCCTGATGCCCCCCTGGGATCTCTCTATTGTCCTGGCTGGGCTTCAGAGGGGTCCCTTTGAGCCGCTGGACTCAGTTGAGCTTAAGTTCCTGTCTGCTAAGACAGCGCTCCTGACCGTGCTCACTTCCATCAAGAGGGTCGGGGACCTCCAAGCATTTTCGGTGAGCGAAGAGTGCCTTGTGTTCGGGCCGGTCTACTCTCACGTTGTCCTGAGACCCCGGCCTGGATACGTGCCTAAGGTTCCCACCACGCCCTTCCGCGATCAGGTGGTGAACCTGCAAGCCCTGCCCTCGGAGGAGGCAGATCCAGCCTTGGCGTTGCTGTGTCCCGTAGGCGTTGCGCATATACGTGGACCGCACCTGAAACTTTAGAAGCTCTGAGCAGCTCTTTGTCTGCCACGGAGGTCAGCAGAAAGGGAAGGCTGTCTCCAAGCAGAGGTTGGCCCACTGGATAGTGGATGCCATCGCCTTGGCGTACCAATCCCAAGGCGAGCCGTGCCCCCTAGGGGTGAGGGCTCACTCCACACGGAGTGTTGCCTCCTCCTATGTGTTGGCGCACGGCGCCTCTCTGGCAGACATCTGTAGAGCTGCGGGCTGGGCGACACCGAACACCTTCGCGAGATTTTACAATCTCCGCGTCGAGCCAGTTTCTTCCCGTGTGTTGGGTAACAGGTAAGTGGCGGGAAGAGCTGGCCGGTGTCACGCTTGCTGCGCCATTCCCCCTCACCCGGGGATACAAGCGCCGTTTTCCTCCTCCAGTTCAGTTCCCCGGACGGCGAACCCTGGTGGAGTTCCTCCAGCACCCCCGGCAGTCAGACTGGGCGGAGCAGTCTGACGCCAGGCCCAGTACTTGTGTTAGCTTGCCCGGGTCTCCGGTCAGCCCCTGTACTGGGCTAGGTGTCCGTATGGCTTGATTCCCTTCGGGTAATCCCATATATGTATTCTACCATGGTAAGGTTTCCCTCACGGTAAACCCTTTGACAGAGCCTTCTGTCAGGCCCTGCTGGCAGCTCTCCTCCCTACCCCTAGGTAGGATCTGCCCCAGGGTCCAGTCATATGTAGTACTGCCCCAGGCCTGGGTCAGTCCATATCAGTGTCTCCACATGTTACCTCCCTTCGGGCAGGATGTGGCCTCCGTAGCGCCCTTCTCTGGAAGGCTCGCTTCCCCGTCGTTACTGCCAAGCTGTAACAACAAATAGGAAAGACTTGAAGCTATCTTTCATTGAAGGTCGAAATCCCTTCCGACTTCTGTGGGAAAAGGAACAGCGGCTTGGCTATCTCCAGCAGCGATGTACTCAGTGGTCCCTGCGGGCACCAAGGTTAGCGAATTTGCGCTGGGGCGATGGGAAGGTTGCGACCTTCGCATGGCATTTGTCTGTCACGCGCTCGCTTGTCAGCATCTGCATGCCACAAGGTTGTGACGGGGTTCAGGTTGTGGCGCTTTCCATAAGACCCTATGTCGTCACGACATAACTCGTAGTGACCGACAGATAGGGAACGCCTCGGTTACGCACGTAACCCTCGTTCCCCTGATGGAGGGAACGGAGACGTTATGTCCCCATGCCACAATCTTGAACCATCGCTGGTTGCCAGGGACTCGTTCTCGGCTCCTCAGCGTAAAACCTAATGAGTGGATGCACCTGCCGCCTATTTATACCCGTGTGCACGGGGAGTGGCGCAGGTATGCAAAATCCACTAGCCAATATTCATTGGCGTTTTCTCTTAAATCAGAGATGATTGGGGCTCCCAAGTAAATCCCCCCTATGTCGTCACGACATAACGTCTCCATTCCCTCCATCAGGGAACGAGGGTTACGTACGTAACCGAGACGATACATGGCCCCATTCATTCTTTCGTTTACACGGATCAGTCGTCCTGGTCCCTTTGCAGAAAAACAGCCCCAAAGCATGATGTTTACACCCCCATGCTTCACAGTAGGTATGTGTTCTTTGGATGCAACTCAGCATTCTTTCTCCTCCAAACACAACAAGTTGAGTTTTTACCAAAAACTTCTATTTTGGTTTCATCTGACCATATGGCATTCTCCCAATCCTCTTCTGGATCATCCAAATGCTCTCTAGCAAACTTCAGACGGGCCCAGACATGTACTGGCTTAAGCAGGGGGACACGTCTGGCACTGCAGGATTTGAGGCCTTTGTTACTTTGGTCCCAGCTCTCTGCAGGTCATTCACTAGGTCCCCCCGTGTGGTTCTGGGATTTTTGCTCACAGTTCTTGTGATCATTTTGACCCCACGGGGTGAGATCTTGCGTGCAGCCCCAGATCGAGGGAGATTATCAGTGGTCTTGTATGTCTTCCATTTTCTAATAATTGCTCCCACAGTTGATTTCTTCACACCAAGCTGCTTACCTATTGCAGATTCAGTCTTCCCAGCCTGGTGCAGGTCTACAATTTTGTTTCTAGTGTCCTTTGACAGCTCTTTGGTCTTGGCCATGGTGGAGTTTGGAGTTGGACTGTTTGAGGTTGTGGACAGGTGTCTTTTATACTGATAACGAGTTCAAACAGATGCCATTAATACAGGTAACGAGTGGAGGACAGAGGAGCCTCTTAAAGAAGAAGTTACAGGTCTGTGAGAGCCAGAAATCTTGCTTGTTTGTAGGTGACTAAATACTTATTTTACCGAGGAATTTACCAATTAATTCTTTAAAAATCCTACAATGTGATTTTCTGGATTTTTTTTCTCGTTTTGTCTCTCATAGTTGAGGTATACCCATGATGAAAATTACAGGCCTCTCTCATCTTTTTAAGTGGGAGAACTTGCACAGTTGGTGGCTGACTAAATACTTTTTTTGCCTCACTGTATATACACATATATACATATATACACTACAGCTGTCAAACGATTAATCGCGATTAATCGCATACAAGAAAGTTTTTGTTTGCATAACATGTGTGTTCTGTGTATATTTATTATGTATACATAAATACACACACATACAGTATATATTTGAAAAATATTCACATGTATTTACATGACTATTTATATTCATATATTTTATATTATAATAAATATATTTAATATATAAACAACCAATTTTTTTCTGAAATATGTACATGCATGTGTGTGTATATATATACATAATAAATATATACATAATATACACATCACATTTACAAACTTACATTTTGGATGTGATTAATCACGATTAATCGTTTGACAGCACTAATGCACACACACGTTTGTTTTAGTGGTTTACGGGGACTCTCCATAGGCGTAATGGTTTTTATACTGTACAAACTGTATGTGCTATTGCCCTACACCAACCCTACACCTAACCCTACCCCTTACAGGAAACTGTCTGCATTTTTAGATTAAAAAAAAAAAACACCATTTAGTATGTTTTTTAAGCCTTTTGATTCACGGGGACATAGGCAGTGTCCTCATAAACCACCTTCAAATTGTAATACCTCTGTCATACCCATGTCATTATACAAATTTTGTCCCCGTAAACCACAAAAACCAGTACACACATATACACATACATATATATATATATATATGCAGCACTGAATAAACAGCAACAAACTGCTTAGTCTAGAATATCATGTACTTTCCAAACTAATACACTTTCAAGAGCCTTTCAAGATAATCCATTTTAGTAAAAGGTAAATTTGGAAAAGTACTTATGTTTGATTTGAGTGTATTGACCTGTGCTGGGTAATGTCACCATGTTTGAGGGTTCACTGGCTGGGCTGATGCCCCAGGGGTTACTGGCACTGACTCTGAACTGATAATGGCCACCTGGAATCAGATTCTCAATCTTCACACACACGTCTGCAGTGGAGACCACCGACTGCTGCCACACCAGAGAGTCTGCACACAAATAGATACACACAAAGGTTACAGACAAACAAAACTTTGATATGAAATTATTATTTCTGAAAGATCATGTGACATTGAGGATTAAAGTGATGTGACACTAAATGGGTAATACACTGTACATAAAACTCTAATTTCAAAAGAGCAAAATTAGTAGTTTTCCATTAGGCTACATGCCCCCTTTAAGTGTCTCTCATTACAACAGAAAACAAGCAGTAGTTCTCATTTCTCCCAGTGGATGTTTGTCTGTTTGACTATGCTGAGACTACTGGGAATTTACAGCTGTGTAATTGTTTACCTTCCTGCCTGTATTCCACAGTGTAGCTGGAGATGGCAGAGTTTCCTGAGCTGGCTGGAGGAAGCCAGTGGACAATCACTGCAGTGCTGCTGGCTTCCTGTGCCACAGGCCGAGCAGGGGCAGCTGGGATACCTGCATCAGAGAACGTGTGGACATTCAAACATGTGGAAAGCTGAGTTGTATACTCCCCATCTTTATTCCTCTTTACCTTGTACTTTAATTGATGCAGATGAGGAGGCAGTGCCATGATCATTCACAGCTACACAGGTGTAGATGCCAGTATCCTGAGGCATCAGATTACAGATCTTCAACACTATATCACCTGATTCCCTGAAGTGGAGCAGGCACAGCACACAGAGAGAGTGATACTTCAGAAAGCTACTTTCAGAAATAACAATAAAATGACAAAATTATCATTTAACAAGAGCAAATATATATTTATATTCAAGTTTATTAGACTAGTATTATCTTTAAATGACATTTCATACAATTTAAAGACAACTGTTTCATTGTTTCATATTATACAATTGTTTTATTAGTTATAATTCATTTGAGTTTTTCTTGCTTAAATAAAATAGTTAATACAATAATGCACATAATACAGTTTTTTAAAATTATTTTTTAAGTTCATAATCCAAAACCAATCACCTACGTGAACAATGAATTTACCCCCTTAAATTAAAATCTGCTTTAGTTCAACCACATTGGAGGGATTTTCGATCATGAAATGCCTGTTTAAGTTTCTGCCACAGCATCTCAGTTGGAGTGAAGTCAGTGAAGTTTGAACCATTGTCTTTCTGCATAATCCAGTTGTGCTTGAGATTCAACTTCAACAAAAGATTGAAGACCATATATTCTCCTTTAACATTTTCTGGTAGAGAGCAGAATTCATGTTTCCCTCAATTATTGCAAGTTGCCCAGGCCCAAGCAAAACATCTCCACACCAGAACACTTCCACCACCATGCTTGACTTTATAAGTATGATGGGGTTTCTGTATGTGTGTGTGTGTGTGTAATTCAGTGTTTGGTTTACATTAGATGTAACCCCTGTCTTCTAAACAGTTCCACTTTCAACTCATCAGTCCATAAAACATTCTCACAAAAGGTCTCCTGCATTAGCAGTGGTTTTCGCCTCACACTTGTCCATGTACACCATTTTCGGTCAGTGCCTTCCAGTTAGTGGAGTCAAGAACAGTGACCTTTATTGGTGCAAAAAAAGGCCTCCAGTTCCTACAATGCTGTCCTTGGGTCTTTAGTGACTTGACTTCCTTGAGTTTTTGCTGTGCTTTTGAAGGAATTTTGTAAGGTCGGCCACATCTGGGAAGGTTCACTACTGTGCTGAGTTTTTCCATTTTTCCATTTAATGGCTCTCACTGTGGCTCTTTAGAGTTCAGGAGTTTTTGAAATAGCTTTTTAACCCTTCCTTGATTTCAATCACCTTCTTCCTCATCATTTTTCGAATTTCTTTCACCTTTAGTGTGTTACTGGAAAATAAATACCTTTTAACAAACTTCATGCAGTTGAAAAAGGTGTATTGAACAGGTGGAACAGGTCTGGTCACGTCTAGTGAAGTCCAGCTGAACACCATTATGAATGCAATTTCATAGATTTGGGAATTAACTACAGGGGCACATACATTTTCACACAGGCCTAGTTGGTATTAGATACGTAACTGCTTTGCTTTAATAAGTACATTGTTTAAAACAAAATTTAAAAACTGTGTTTACCCAGGCTGCCTTTATGTTAGATTTTCTTTTCATTTCTGAAGCTACTTATCTTTATAGCATTGGGTGGGGATTGAAAAATTACAAACCATGTTTTGTGTGTACAGTGCTTTTGTATAGGTGGGTTGAGAACAGTCAATGGCAAATTGGCAAAGAAAAAAACCCTGAGGAATCATGGGACAGTTACAATGAGATTTATGAGCTTACATGGGCACTGTTTTCCCACAAAAAAAAAAATTCAGAAGACATTATCTGAACTTGAATGTAAAACATGGCTTTGTTCCTCAACACTTTCCTGAAAGCAAGCATACTTTTTAGATTTTACAGCAATATATACAATAAAGGTGCAAAGCTGTCTCTGGGGCAATACCCTTTCAAGTGGTACCTGTATTAACATGTATTATTTGGGTAGTAATATATACACTAATTAAAAATGTGCCTTTGAGGTACTAATATGCCCCCTTTAGAGGTAAATAAGTACAAAGGTGTACCTTCTGACAGGGTACTGGCCCAGTGACAGATTTGCATTGTTACTGATTGTGGATTTGTACCTGATATTGATAGTGAATCGGTTATTGTTGACCAGCAGACTTTGATCGGGTCCTTTCAGGGTGATTGTGGGCTTGGGTCGAGCACAGACTTTACAGCACAGAACCACCGTCTCCCCCAGAGCACATGTCACATCTGCTAGAGGTGTCAGGAACTCCGGAGCCACTGTACATGAATATACAGCACAATGTCACTCTGATGGATTTTCTCTTTCATCTCACTTCATTTTAAGGAAATAGCCTATTTAATTCCATTTCTAAAATAAGTTACAGGTGACATATGTATGATTACAATATATACTAGCAGAAAGCACAAACAAACTAAACATCACAGCATCAATACATTAATAAACTCACCCTCTTGAATGAAATTAGGGTTCAGTAACTGCAAAACAGAGATGAGTGTTACAGGTGCATACTTTTAGCATTCTACACTGTTAAAAATTGCTGTAACAAAATAGCCAAATTTTGACAGTAACATGCTGTTTTCCATTAAAATATTCTGCATTCTGGGTAATATTTGTCATTTTCGAGAAAGTAGCCTGCTGCTATATATCGTAAATTAACAGCGTTAAAAAAAGTCGACACTCAGAGGCTGTTTCTCAAATCACACCCTTCACCCTAATTCACTATTCCCTACATGAGTTTACTAAATTAGCCGCTGTTCCACCGAAATTACCTGGAACAATTTGTCCCAGGAACTTTTTTTACCCCAGACCTGTTGCTGTCTGCGGTAAAATTCTGACGCGGGAATTCATTCGGCGCGTGATTCTCACAGTGCATTATGGGTTATCTCTAGCCGTTGAGTGTACCAGAGACTTTTGCTGCGTCCCAATGTGCCTACTTATACTACATCCTTAAAGTATGTACTCTTTTGGTGAAGAAAAAGTACACACTTTTGAGTGTGTAGTAGAAGAGTCGGCAAGCTTTGGGACATACTATGTATAAACATAACTTGACGATACTTTTATGTTTTGTTCTACAACGTAAATTACACACATCCATACCCAAAACTAAAAATTTGAAGCAGTTATGTTCATTTTTGAAAATGTATGTTTTTAATAAGTAACTAGATAAGAACATTTAGGCTGTGAGTGTGTGCAGTTTACATTGTAGAACAAAACGTAAAAGTATCGTCGAGTTATGTTTACCACAGGCTTTATTTTACTCATAAATTGAAAAACCCCATTATAAAACCCCATAGGAAAATCTCGAAGGAACCCGCGGCGAATTACTCTTCCGGGTTCTGACGTCATAGTTCCCCCACTCTATTCTTCGCCAAAGCGCAATGGATTGTGGCCAATTTTAGCCATTGATTAGAGTGTGCACGGATCCACACTTCAAAAATCGACCTGAAATAGTAGACCATCCGGGGACTTTTGGCATACTCTTTTCAACATACTATGCTTTGGGACACACATTGTAATCTCACATACTATTTAGGATGGATAGTATGAACATTGGGATGCAGGGTTTGGTGTACATCGGTTGTACACTCGTTTTTGCTGTGCATTGTGAGATTGAATGAGTGCATTCGAGAACGTCCACTATGGTTTCGGACCATAGACTGTATAAAAACAGCTTTGGACACCATTAAAAATGGCTGTCCACTCAAATAGTGCCCTATTTGAGGGCGATTTCGGATACAGCCAACGATTACCGGCCCAAAGTCCCTAGTTCCTGGGTAAAGTTTCTGCAGTGGAAAAGGGGCTTAATAGGCTATAGTCTACCTGGTCTCCAGAGAGAATGAAAACTAATGAGTGAATTCAGACACTGATGAACACCTGCTGTTAACGAGCAGAATCACTGATGGAAAGAGAAACAAGACAAACACAAGAACTTCAACTTGGATGAAATCAACTGAAGATTTAAACAACTCAACAAACAGCTTTACCAGCTTCACGTATTACTAACCAGACTGACTTTATTTCTGTCAGACGTCTACAGAAGTTCTGATTGAGAATTGAAGGTTGATGATGGTTTAGATCAGGGGTCGGCAAGTAAGTTTGGCATCGGGCTAAAAAAATATTTCGCCACTAGATGGCGGGCCAGAACATAGTCAAAGGATAATTTAAGAAATTAATTGATGAAAAATGCAACTAGAATTGCCTGTGACAGACTGTTACAGTGCATTTTGTTACTGCTAGTGAGCTGTTACTCTGTGTTAAATCCTGTATTAGGACAGTCATTAACAAAAAGCCACATTTGTGTGGCGGTGTCCGGCAGAGTATGTGAGCGTCAACAATTTCCCCTCCGCGCTCCAAGCATTTAATAATCACTCCGCGCTCACTGATATCAGAAACACCGCTAATTCGGAGTTTAATTATGAGTATTGTTTTATATTTTTCTACAGCATGAAATCAATCAGTGTTGTAATAACCAGAGAACAAGAAGGATTTAAAAACAGATTGGGTTTAAATCATTTTGAATTACTATGTCATTTACACTCAAAGAGAGACATCAAGAATCAGTATATGAATCTCAACAATGGTGACAATCAAAAGCTTCATGTTGAAATGCATGCTGGGTACCAGCACAGGACAAAACTCAACCATGACTCCCAGCATGCATTGCGGCATGAATAAATTATGCCGCTGAATTGTCCACTTATTTTCTTGAATTCTTACTATATGCTTTTATTTTTGCTTTTGTCTTTGTGTTGAGTTTTAGTAGCATGTTTTGTGATGTTCACAGTTGATCTGTTTATTTATTTTGTGGATTGTCACCATTGTTGAAATTCATACACTGATTCTTGATCTGTGTCTCTAAATTTTTTTAAACGAGTGATGCATTTTAATGGTCTTTCATAACTGATTGCTCAGCAGTGCTTGTTCTATTGCTCTAGTATCAATATTCAGTAAAAGAAGAGACGCAGGATTGAATCAGGAGTAAGAGGATGATTGTTATTATCAATCCATAAACAACAATACCAGATTTGTTTTTCTTTAACTCTTTTTTGTGTAACAAACATGTTTCAAAAACACATTATTACGGCAGTCAAAGAAAAGTTAATGTTAAAAAGTTAAGGTTCAAGAGCCCAACTAAAGTAAACGCTGATCTCCATCATAGTAGTGAGAAAAAGGAAAAAAAAAAAAAAATCTACAACACTGTGTAACTCTCAATAAGACCTTCTGTAGACGTCTGATAGAAATAAAGCCAGTCTTGTAATATGTGAAGATGGTAATGCTGTTTTAGGAGTTTAATCAGATCTTGAGAGATTTAATGACTTCTTTTATTTCAGTTGATTTCATCTAAGGCTGTGACTGAAGTCAGTTGTAGTTCTTTATCTTTCCTCCAGTGCTTCTGCTTGTTAACAGCAGCTGTTCATCACTAATGCACAATCACCACTTAATTAATCACAGAATTATCTCATGAACTTCAACACTGACTCAGTATTACTCTAACATTCTGTAGTGTGGACACATAAGTGTTCATTTAAAACTGAGGATTTTGCTGTGGGGTTTGAAGGGTTAAAGAAAAAACAGCATGAAATGTAATTTAACAGTAATAAACTGTAATTAATTTATGGCAATAAACTGTAGAAAAACAGTAACATGCTGGCAACCAGAGCTGCTAGTAGATTACTGTTGATTCAAGGAAAAAACAGCAATATACTGTAAAACGTACGTCAGATTTACCAAACAAAACAAGTTAATTTTATTGAAGTGAAAGTTATGCAAAGTCATTAACTGATTATGAGATTAAATATTAATCTGAACTGTATTTGTGTGTTTTTGCAGAAGAGAGATCTGTTAGTTTAATTTAGTTTTGTGGGTCACGATTGTGCTGGAGAGCCTGTGCTTCAGTCAGTGATGAGCCACAAACACTGATTTGCGGTTTTATAGTAAGAAATATTTCTTAAGTGGACTCAAATGAAATAAATTCACCGTACTAACACCACATAAACACTAGTTTTTTTTAGTTAGTTTTTTTTTAACTTGAATGGTCTGAAGCAATAGGTTTCCAAATGAAATGAGTTACCACATGGTATAACAACGGTAACATACTGTACAAATGAATAGCTGTACATTAACGGTAAAGAGCTGTAAATTAAAAGTACAATGCTGGCAACCACAGCTGCCAGTGTTTTATCGTTATTTTACAGCGCAAGGAGGAAGTTTTATGTTGTGTCATGTCAGCACAAGCCATCAGAGGGCAGTACCATCGCATGACATGATAGACACTGGTTGTGTTTGAAATGACATACGACTCATACTATTTTTTCCATATAAAGACAAGGGGGAATTGTAAGTGTTGTATGTTAGTATGCTATTTCGATTTCAACCATTGTATGTTCAGAATAGCATACTACTAACACCATTTCAGCAGTGTGCTATTATTGTGTAGTATGTCAAATCCTGAATCCAGACCAAATACATGGGAAAATCAGAGACATACATCCAGAGCACACTGCTTGTGATTTCCAGAAACACAATGTGCTCTGACTGACCTTGGATTTCCAGTGTGATGAATTAAAAATATCAACCACAAATATCTATTTTTTATTTGATTGGCAGCACGTAATATGGTGGCTGTCCATCTTTCAGTTAAAAGAGCCAGTCGTCTTTCTGACAGAGACCTATCCTGGTCTTTCTATTCTTAGAGCAACCAAAAAAAGATTTTAAGCAAGCATTAAAGGGATAGTTCACCCAAATATTCTGTCATTTATTACTCACCCTCATGTCACCCTCGTTCATCTTCGGAACACAAATGAAGATATTTTTGTTTGAATCTGAGAGCTCTCAGACGTTCCCATAGACAGCAAAGGTCCTTACATGATCATGACAGAATTTGCATTTTTGGGTGAACTGTCCCTTTAAGACTTTCATTCAGTATTTCATTCTGAACATTGCCAAAAACTTTACACTGGGGTTAAGGCCCATTCACACCAAGAACAATAACTATACACATAACTAAAACAATAACTACATTAGCAGTCGTTCCAGACAATACCTGATATTAATATTGTTTATTATGAGTGTGTGATATGGTTATTTCGTTTATTCTGATGTGTGAATGGCGGTGAATGTTTGTATCATTCATCAGCTGGGGGGTGTTCTGAAAGTGATTTTATTTTAGCTGTGGTGTGAACTCCCTTGTTTTTATAGATTTAGAATGATTATGAAAACTTTATAGTTATAGTTATTGCCCTTGGTTTGATAATAACTTACCAACAACTTATGCCAAATAAAAACAACTCATGTAAAAAGAGGTTTAGATATTTCTTTAGATTAGAGCTTTAAAAAGCGTATCTATTTACTAATAAATTCAGTTTATTACAAAATAATAATTACAATAAATAATTATTTAAAAAAATCTTATTGGGCAGCATGCATCGAGATCAGTATCTCTACCTCCATACTAGTTTTGGGGTCTAGTTCATCCTCACAATCAGACTCATCCGAGCTGCGGGAATCCTGTGGTTTGGGTTGAGAAAGAAGAATGTTACACACTTACAGTACAGAAATACAGAGGGATGGAGAACTCCAGGCCAAAATGACAGGAAGTTAATTACTTATTAGTGTCATTAATTACAAATGAAGAAAATGGAACTTTTATACTGTGGCATTATACCAAAGAATAATAAAGTTTATTAAATACATTTTACTAAATTATTGAGATTATTAAAAAAACTAAGGCTGAAAATATTTGTTGAAATAAACAACAAAAACAAACAAACCCTACCCAACCTTTATATTTTAAGTGTGACACAGTTGTATTCCTCTTAAATTATTAGCAGATTATGCAGTAATCATTCAACCTTTCAATGTAAAAAGGAAAAATTTTTATGAAAAAAACCTCATATTTGAAACATTGTTTGTGACTGTCAGTGTCATGCTTTCATTGGACAATCGCAAGTGGGGTGAGTGATGCGTTCAGTGTTTATTTCCACACAGGTGAGGATGCGCAGCCCACACACACACACACACACTCTACTCACTTTCACAGTGACTTTGCTGCTGAGAATTTCCTTTGGCTTACGCAGTCCATTCTCAACTTTAATGTCACTTTTGAAGGGTGCACTGTCCTTCTCTGCACGCTTGCGAGCACGAAGCGTGTTCCATGAGAGAGATTTCCTGTTGTGTCAAAACACCAAGTTTTATCACATCAAACCCACATACGCTGGAGGAAATGCAAATCTAACAGCGAGGAAAAGCAACTTAAAAGTGCTTGAGGGGAAAATGTTTCTCAGCAGGGAAATAGGAGTGTCCACAAAAACAAAAAGCAAGACACTTGATACTGTTAACCTATTTTTAACATTAGCAAAATGTATAGAGTATCCGTCATCCATTTCCATTTCTAGAGACCTCAGAAAGTACAAATACTTCAACACACCGTATTTCAGTATCACACAAGTATAACTGATTTTTTGTTTTATCATATTTAGAACTCAAGAATCTATCAGATCTTGCATTATATCTAAAACACTATCGTTCAAAAGTTTGGGGTCAGTAAGATAAGATTAATCATTCATAAAGTGCGTTGTAATTAGGGCTGGGACGATAAATCGATGCAGAATCGATTCTGATATTTTCCCAATGCATCGCGATTCCTCTGGAATCAATTCTGAGCTTAGTTTTGAACAGCAGATGGCGCTGCATGCTTTAGAAACAGCTGTACTCTTTTTGCATCTAAATCCTTACACATAATTGAACCTAAAATAATCATTCATAAAATTCGAAAAGGTTGAAGTGAATTACAAGGGTGTTCACAGTGGGCTGTGTTTACATTCATCTCGTGCCATAAAAGCATTCTGAACTGAGGTGAAATTACAGACTCAGCCGAACGCACAAGCGCTCTTTGGCATTCTTCTTCATGAGCATTGGATAAAAAATTGATTGGAGCACCATCCGCTGTTAAAATCGAAGCTCAGAATCGATTCCAGAGGAATCGCGGTGCATTCGGAAAATCTCAGAATCGATTCTGCATCGATTTATTGTCCCAGCCCTAGTTGTAATACATTATATCTTGTTGAAAATAATTATAACTGAATTTAAAATGCATAGTGTAGCAATGAATTAATAAGTGTTATAATGTATTAACTGTGGTTACAATTATTCATGAAATTGTACAATGCATTATAAGGTGCATTACAACAAGGCATAGTTTATACATTAAAACTACTTTTATAATGCATTATACATAAAGGCTTTAAGTAAAGTCTTATCAAATACTGTTATTTGAAACTGATCATAATAATAATAATTTGCAATGATACAGTTTTAATTATATTTTTGATCAAATAAATGCAGCCTTGATTTGCATTAGAGACTTCTTCCAAAAAATCTTACAGACTCCAAAATTTAGAAGGGTAGTCTATGTATATAAATCTAATCTATAAAGCTATATCCTTACACCATGGTGGACACATGGTTTGTGTGAGAACAGCAGTCATTCATCATTCACAGCAAACACTGTTTCACACACAAACCTTTACTGTCAAGGACCGGAGAGGTTAGTACAAACACAAAATAAGTCTTCTACACACTACATTACAAAATGAAACAAATTAAAGAAACAAATCAAAAATAAGGTGCACCACTTATACACTCTAAACAAAATGGATTTCTGAAAATTTACTATTACCATTTACTTGTAATTATTATACTTTGCGAAAATATGAAAACAAAAATAAAACAATGTATTCGTCATGTTAAGTCATGCGCATGTCAAAATTTTATTTTACATATTTAATATAATACAATTAAAATCATTAGTTACACTACAACATTGCAACTGTAGTTCTATTGCACAAACCTGACTTCATTAATAAAGGTTCACTTAAATAGTGCAAAAAGCTCTTTACAGGAATGTGCTACAAACAGTAAACAAACCAACAGTATTTACAGTAAATGGCCAACATGTGATCCTGTAGAAGAAACAAAAGAAAAAAAATCTATACAAAAATACAATTAAAACAAATACACAACCTATAAAAAATTGCCATAGACAACAGTATATTTTCTCCATCAGGAGAAACAGGCCAAATTCTTCAGAAGGCCTTTCTTTCACTTTTTTTTTTCTTTTCACACACACAAAAACAAAACAGAAATTATATCAACAAAAAAACAAAAACAAAGAAACAACAAAAACAGGGTGTTAGGAACTGAAATAAGTGTCCAGACGTGTCCATTTCCACACTGATGTAATATTCTTCACAAATCCTCAGTCTATAAAACAACAACGATGTGGCTTCGCTAAAGTCCTTTCAACATTTATTTGTCTTTGTTTTTAACTTTTAGCCAAGAAAAAAAAAAAAAGCTCAAGAAGAGAATCAAAACTTCCTGTGCAAAAGGGTCCAAAACATCCGGGTTAGTTCCAACAGAATGGGGTGGGGGTGTTCAAAAACGGGCGTGCAGTCTTAAACAATCCAATCAGTGCTCCAGTTAGTGTTGATTGACACTTACTTGATGTTTGAGTCTGCAGTAGTGTCTATGAGGGGTTTAGGGAGGGGGCCCAGGATGTGTCCCGGCACCCAGCCCTCCGCGGCCGGCGACTGGCTGTTAGCGGGTCGGAACACCAGGTACATGTTCTGCTGGTTAGTGGCCAGTATCTGCACCGTCTCACCCTGTGTGACGCAGATCTCGTTCTCTTTCAGTGCATTATAGTCCTGAGTCACCATCAGGGAGGATGACGTACCGTTACAGCCCACACCGTCAAACTGCTGCAGGAAACACACACATTGCATACAAACAAAAATAAAACACTTAATATATCAACCAAACCTTAAACTTCAGTAATCAGGAACACATTAGCACCTTTTCAAAGGATATGTTGATATGTCAGTTGAACTTTATTTTACAGAATGTGCACTTACAGTACATTGTACTTACCTAAGAAAGGTTACTACATGGGTTAAGGTTAGGTTTAAGTGTAGGTTCAGGGTTAGTACCTAGTTATTACCCAGTTACTGTAATTACTATAATAAGTAGGCTACATACTATGCACATGTGGACCATGACTGTAAAATTAAGGGTAGCACTTTATTTTACAGTCATGTTCCTCATGTACATACTATGTACTTACTATAGTAATTACAATAACTAGGTACTAACCGTGAACCCACACCTAAACCTAACCCTACCCCATGTAGTTACCAGGCATTAGGTACACTATAAGTACAAGTAAGTACACGTACTGTAAAAAGTGCAACCAAATTAAGTGCTACCAAATTTTCTGTGGGGTGTTTTTCAAGTGTCCAACTCCCTGCTAACGGACATAAAATCAAGGATAGAAAAAAAGCTGTTCATTTCTAAACAGTGAAGAACAGTGTGTCAGTAATACTGATCAGTTAACTGCCGGAAGTAAACGCATAGTTCCAGCTTAATATCTCTGTATTGAAAGTCATTTTCCCAACCTAATTTCATGATTTGAACATTTTAAAGTCTATTTTGGGGTTGTAGGGACATTGGAAAATTCACTATTAAGTGTGGTCACATTTACCATTGCTCTGCAAAATTACATGAAAGGGAAATTTGCGTGAGGGCAAAACATTTACCCATGCAAAATGTGCATTAGATTCAGGATAGTCACAGAAATTTGCAGGGTTTATTAGCAGAAAGCTGCTTGGTTTGAAAGTGACTTCTGTGTGAGTGCTGCTTTGTGCATCACTACATTATTGGCAATAGACATCGGACCTTTTTACGCAAAATTTCGCGAATGTTCGTACCGTTTACTCAAAATGTTAAATTTAACCTTCCAGAGAAAACGACGTCTTTCTGGTTATGTATGCAAGACTTCTCCAATCATTTAGTCAGCAAAAACCTGCCAATTTGAGCTTTCGTTCATCTGCCTCCATTTTTGAGAGTCATGCCCACATCTCAACATCCAATCAACACGTGATGCATAGAACCAAGTCCCCACCCTGAATCTTTTCTTTTGCAATAATCTGTTACACTCGTATGTGTGCCACAATACAGAAGAAAAGATCTGTCACTACTTCCATTTCATTGCGATTTTAATCTTTTTGACAACACTTGGAAGCAACGGAGGCTTATTTCAGAGGGCTTGTTTTAAGAATCTAGTTAGGTAAGCTGTCAAAATGAACCAATGGACCAATAATCCTCAGCATTATTTTGGAATATGGTCATGCAACTAACTACAGGTGGGGTAGAGGCTCTTGTGTAGTCTATGAATTAACCGCCATCTGAAAATCATGGATGAGTCACGCAAATATTCTTGTACAGCCACCACCCTAAGAAAAACATCATTCAAGAATGGATTTCTATGGAGCCACCATAAACATGCAGATGTTTAATGTTAGCAGAGGTGCTGTGTCCTCACCCTGTGGTATCTGTCCGAGTCGTGGCATGGACCACTGCAGGAGGTAGTTAGCTTTATGGGGGTGGAGCTCCGTCCAGACAGAGAGGGTTTCTCTGCCCCCAGAGACACAGTGGAGCTGGGCCTGCTGTTGGACTGACCCATTCGCCCACTGCTGGAGGAGTTTCGCGTCAGAGACTGAGAGCCGCTGCGCTCCTTCTGATACTCAATGGGAGACTGCAGAGCTGTAGACAGATGCACCAATGCCTTCAATAGCTCAACAAAAGGAGAGTTTATTATATTCATATCGATGTGACATCTTACCTGACAAGAAGTTGCTCTGTAAGTCTAGTAGCTCAGTGATATGCTGAACCCAGACCTGTTTAATGTCCGTGTTTGCAGCTTGCAGGGTGAAACGTTCGGCTGAGCCGCGACACGACAGCACAAACTTACAGGGATCGTTTTCAACATGCTCTTCCAGGCCGAGGAAGCTCACCTGCACACACACACACACACACACGTCAGTATCACACCTGGTTTTCAGCCATCTAGTAGCCAGGGTTGTGATTTTCAGAACTCCCAAAAAGTAAAGTGTGCTTCAGTTTTGATGCAACCACTTAGTGCATGTGTACAACTAAACACGCTGACTTTTGTGTGTTTGATACATTGCTTTGTGAGCTTTGAAACCTCTGCAAATTTGTTTAGAATCAGTGATTCTGAGGACGCGTCAAACTGCTAAAGTAAGTGATTTCAGCAAACAAAGGTTGGTTAAGTCATAATTGTTAAGAAACTTTTCGAAATTTCAATGTTTTGCTGCTAGAGGGTGATCTCTGTGAACCCATAAACTAGTGTCTATATGGTTTTTACCTCATCTTGGATCAGTTTTATATATATGTAGACATTTTTAAAGACATTTGTAGAACAAAAAGTAAGAGTTGTAATTAATAGTCTCTTATTGGCCTGAATAACCAAGCTCTCAATAATAATAAAATATAATAATATATTACAACATGATAAAATAAGACGTATAATACAGACACTTCATGTCTAATGGTATAAGATGATTTGTTAATTTCGTTTAGTAGATTACACTTTAAATAGAACACAAAGGTGTTTTTAGGCATGTTTTCATTGCATTCACAGGCATCACCAATGGGTGGCATTTAGAGCACTTTGAATTTGCAAAGTACAATTGCCACTGATTCAAAGTTTCAAAAAAAAAAAAAAAAAATTAATTTCTGCTATCACTAGGCAGTGTTGCCACTTTGTGGACAAACAAATGAGTGCAAATAAACCTCAAGGCACATGTGGATAGAAAAATTTGTATGCATAAAAAATGAAAAATACTTCATTTTTTCGGACTAAAACAACAGCGAACATGCTACATGACTAAGAGTGGTGCGGTTACCTTAATGCTCTTTTTAAACTGGTATCCTGGCGTGGTTGAGCCTTTGCGTAAGAGCTCGCTGAAGATGACGATCTGTTCAAACAGGAAGACCCTGCGCTCCTTACTGCGGGACAGAACGCCAGAGTCCTGCTCCGTCACAAAGAACGTCTCCTGCTGCAAGAGCTTTCCCTGACTCGTCAACTTCCCCTGAAGCACACAAACACATCAGTCTGACAGTCTCAAACTCACTGATATATTCAAGTGAACATAGATGGCGCAAACTGTGGAGAACTTGATTCATGTTAAAATGCTAAATTTAAGGATAGGATTAAAGAATTGCCCTAATAAGTCAAATTCTGCCATTGTCACCCTCATGTTGTTCTAAACCCATCCGTTTTTTTTTTTAATATGTAACTTGAGAGATTTCTATCTCGCCATTGAAAGTTAATTACCAAAACTTTCAAGCTTTAAAAAGTTCATAAACAGACCCATATGAATCAAACTGTTTCATCCAACTCTTCTAAAGGGAAAATATTACTTCATATGATTAACAGATTCAGATTTAGGTTTTTATTCAGATATAATCATTGATCAATGCATTTATACAGCAGGTAATATAAGTATTGAACAGGCCAACATTTTTCTCAGTAAATATATTTCTAAAGGTGCTGTTGACATGAAATTTTCACCAGATGTCGGTAACAATCCAAGTAATCCATACATACATACAAACAAAGCAAAACAAATAAGTTCAGAAATTAAGTTCTGTGTAATAAAGTGGAATGACACAGGGAAAAAGTATTGAACACACGAAGAAAGGGAGGTGCAAAGGGATGATGAAGATGAGACAATGATCCCAAACACACAGCCAAGGAAACTCTCAATTGGTTTCAGAGAAAGAAAGTAAAGCTGCTAGAATGGTCAGCCAATCACCTGACTTGAATCCAATAGAAAATTTATGGAAAGAACTAAAGACCAGATTTCATAGAAGAGGCCCATGGAACCTTCAAGATTTGAAGACAGTTTGTGTGGAAGAATGGGCCAAAATCACACCTAAGCAATGCATACGAATAGTTTCTCCACACAGGTGTCATTAGCAACAAAGGCTTTTGTACGATGTATTAAATCAATTTCAGAAAGCATGTTCAATACTTTTTCCCTGGGTCATTCCACAGAACTTAATTTCTGAACTTATTTGTATTGTTTTCTTTGTATGTATGGATTACTTGGGTTGTTATCGACATCTGGTGAAAATTTCATGTCAACAGCACCTTTAGAAATATATTTAATGAGAAAAATGGTGACGTGCATACATCAAATATGGTAAATGGAATCCCAACCACACTTGAAACAAACCTCACTGTTTTTTGTGAAAATTCAAACATGCTTGCGTGTTACAAGCTTCCACTTACAATATTTGCTGAGCTCTATGCATGTGACAAACCTTGACAATGAAGAGACAGAAATCGCTCAGGTTTCATTCAAATATTTCCATTTGTGTTTCAAAGATGAAGGCGAGTAACTGACGACAGTAGAACGCCCCTAAATCATGGTAAAATCACTGTAGACTTTTACAGTGTCTTTTTAAGTACGCTTGCTTGATGAAACTTCCGAATGAGTGCAGTGAAGTTTTCAGTGTACCTCAAATCCCTGCAGTCTTCCCAGGTTCATCATGTCATTGCACAGCTTGGGCACCTGGGACATCAGGTCTACTGCTTTCTGTTACAGAGAAAACCAACAGAAACCTGTAATTACAAGCTGCTTCAATAAACTTTACAAACACCTAAAATGCATTATCCTCATTTTATGGCTGATTATTTAAGACATGTACTTCAGCTTCATTTATACCTCTATATCCTGACAATCCAACCCTGCCTTTGCGCTGTACTTCAGGAAGTCCTTAAAATTAACAAATGAATTATATAAGAAATTGTACACATTAATAAAACATTATTCATTATCGATCACAGCATCAACGACTTCTTTTCTACTGTACCTTTAGTAACAATTGGTATTTAGTAATTCTCTGAATGGGTTTAATGAGAAAATCACTGATGCCCAGTCTTGAGTTGACTTCTTGTTGAATCCCCTTTGAACCAAAACAGACACATGATTTTAAACTTGCAATGACTAATTTTTCATTTTAGAGTGATTTTATAGAGTCCCAACTCCCATGAAATCCTGATTCCATTGTCCCAGAGTTAATGTTACTTGTCCCAAACAAGTGGCTAAATGGGAATACAGAAGTTGTTGGGACATTAAATGTCATCATACTGAACCCATCCACACACTAGCTCACTTTTACAGCCTTGTTGTGTTCACAATCATGCTCTTGTAAACTATACTAACTCAAACTTTCCAAAGTTCTAAATAAAGATTGAAGAAGTTGCCTGTAGCTACTGTAAGTGTCAGTGACTGTAGTGTAGTTTGTTTATATCTTTATAGCTTGTATATAACATTAGCTTTTACTTTTGCTGATTGTATTTAGGCTACAATATTCATTAAAGTTGCGTTCATTTGTGTAGATTATCCTCGTGAACAAAATGTCTGAGTAACTTTTTTTGGTCACAGAGCTTATTTACTGCAATAATCTAAAAGCCAAAGGAAAAAAAAAATCCCATTGTGTTTTTGTCGAGGGAACCAGGGTAATGTTAACTTCTGTCTACAAAAATCCCTCATCGCTGCAGCACTATATTGCAGTAATATAAATTGGGTCTTACCTCAAAGTATGAATCGTATTCTGCAACAATGAATTCAGATTTGGGTTTGTTCTGGCAGTAAACCACATACATGTGCAGTCTTCTCTCCTGAACACATAGAAACAGGAAACACTTCATGAGCAATGCCTTTACACAGCTAACACATCAGACCTAATGTCAATCGCATACTCACATGTTTACTGAACAGCCCAGGCAGTTTTTCATGATCTTCAAGACATTTTTCCAGTTCACCAACAAAAAAACTTCAGACAGCAAATAAACATTAAATTAGTTTCATATTAGTCATTTTTCAGTAAGAGGAGCTGAGAGAATCTGAGGCACTTACTCTTTGTGCCAGTCGTAGATTTGGTGAATGTTTCCAAAGACAATCTTATCTTTTCCTTTCATATCATCAGGAACTCCTTTCTCCTCTATTCTCTTCATAAACCCCTTCAGAAAAAAATTATTTCATATATACGAGTCCCCACTTATAACAAATATACATGCAAGTTTATAAAGGCAACAATACTTCATGTCTGTGAAGTAAATCAGTGGCTGTAAATGATGATAAATTAACTCTAGAATGATAGCACATTCACCCTGAGCAAATAGGGATGTAATGCAAATGCAAATAAGTAATTATGCAGCCAATGATGCCAAATGAGAAAGATGCAAATGGCTTTGATCTTAAGACAAAAGACAAATGAAGAAGGATAGCTATACTAGAGTGTTTTAAGACAGCATTTTCATGCTAAAATCAGAATATGCCTATAGTCACGGAATTGACCTATCGGTAAGCCCGCTCCCGTTAGTTACAGTTGCGAACTCGGACAAACAAATGGAGTTGCTAACTGTCTTGCAATGACAGCTGTCAGTGTGAAAACCTTGTCTCTATATGTTTTTGAGAAATTTTGGACACAGAAGGCCCACCATGCCATGGAGGGATATATAAAATATTTTTAAAATAAATATTGTGCATATTCATTTGGAAGTGAGGGTTTACAGATCAGTCTCATGTTACAGTCGTCATGATTGCAGATGAAAAAATCCCAGATCAACACTGTTCATGTACCGCAGGGTAAGATTATATTAATTAACATTTAACCAGTTTAATATGAAGAGACTTTGGTTTAGGTTTTTTTGCCCTACACTGTACATGACGTGAGAGCAGTTCGCTATTTAGGTTTGTACATTAGCATGGACTCACTAACTTTAACATTAACTAGTTTTAGCCAGAGATACCTTGCTGAAGCACAAGATGACTTTAACGTTCTGCTTGATCAGATGAAAATGAGAGTATGACAACCAGAAAATGAACGTTTTCATCTTAATTGGGATTGGGGGTGAATGCTTGGGACATTTAGCTCTGATTTGTTTGGGTTTTGGAAATAGAATAAAATAAATTATATTGCTCATCCTCTCAGGATACTTGGAATCAGTGTTACAAGTACCCCAGGCACATCGTTTTTTCATTTCTGTAGCATAAACCCCATAAAAACGATGAGAGCTTCGGATCTTCTATAGTGTTTCTCTGTGGCGCTGAAACCTAAAGATGTCCGAGTCCCGCTCCCTGTACAACTGATACTCAACTGCCATTGGCTAGTCTGCGTTCGAGGGGAGGGGCTTACCGATAGGTCATTTATGTTATACTGTCAGGATGTCAGCTATTCTCACCTCAACCACGATACCCAAATCTTTCACGTAGTCTTGTTCTGTCTGGATTAATTCATTCACAACAAACCTACAATAGAACAAACAATTTTTTTTGTTATTAAAGACTTTTGCACAGACACAAAAGGACTAATCTATAAAAAATGTGTCAGGTTTAGCAATGTCACACTTCCCTTTAAGGGCAGAGTGAAATAAAAATTCAAATAAAAAGGCCAAATGCCTAGCTTTCCCATAAATATCTCTGATCTTTAATGAGAGCCATATCATTCAGGGAGATGATTTTCTCAACACTACCTGTTACATGAACATGGAATTAATTCCAGATCCGGTGGCTTTACAAGAATCAATTGCATTTCACCAAGATGCAACCAGATTGTTGTTGTTTTTTTTCTTTTGCCCCACCAAAATTAAGTTAAGAGTTAAGTCTGGGCAATACAGTGGAAAAAATCTTGATATTTCTCAATCTTTTGACAATACTCACTCTGAAATGGCTTGGAATGCGGCTTCATTTATTTTTTCCAAAAAATATAATTTCTTTCAGAAGAATTTTTTCAACAGTGTATGTAAAAGTTAAAATATAGTAAAAATCTAGTTAACAAATAACCAATATGTCCTCCACTCTAGTTCCCACTAAATAAATAAATAACCATTCATTTATAGATTTTAATATAATAATATTTATTTTTTTGCATTAAAAAAATAATATAAACAACACATAAATATTTACCAAAATAAATAAATAAATAAAACATGAAAAATGCAATGCAGGGAAATGCGTGCACACTTTGCGTGACGACACATATAAATTATATTTTAGGTTAACGTACCTGGGAGCCAAACTATACAAATATATTTTATAAATAAGAAATTAATAAAGCAGTTTGCCTTACATTGCATTGGCAGCACAAACAAACCTGTGATTTGGTCACTGTGACCTGAAATCAAACTGTAACGTTTGCAGAATTTACTCCCAGACCAAGCCACATGAGTGAAGAGCGTGTGTCTTACATTCGTCCACGCAGTGCTTTGGCTTTCAGCTCCAGTTCAGGGTTTCTGGGTGGCGCTGGGCTCTGCTCTGCTGGGTTCACTGAGCTGAATCCTGGGTATGAGCCTGGCTCCAGCGTCTAGAGCAACAGAGACGAGACAAACACATATACAAGAGACTCCAGTCAGTATTTGGAAGTACCAGGCCTGATGTGGGAGAACAAACACAGCAATTGAATGGTTTATATGCGACATGGCCCTAAACTGCAGTAAACACCATCAGAGCTGCTCAGTAAATTCAAAGGGGAGAAAAGCGTCACTCTGGTCTACAGAGTGAGCCATAATATCCAGCAAGTTTGGGAGGATTTTATTACTTCACCACAAAAGGCCTGCATTATATGACAGTTAAGGAAGAACACAATGCATGAATGCACATGCTTGTGGACTTGAATTATAAAGACAGCTGACTCTATTTACTTTATGTCTTAAATTAATACATATAAATATATCTTAAATATATCTATCCCTCCATTTCAGGAGGTTCTACCAATGAGTAGATGAGTTGGGAAACACTGTCATACCCTCCATCAACATTTGCATGCCTTCTGCCATAAATGGCAATCAAGATTAGTACACTTATAGATACTGAACACTATTTAGGTTGGAAATGTCAATTGATACACAGGGATAGACTGCATTAGACTTATATGTGATCACCAAAAACCCACATGGTTTCTTCATGTTTGCAGACATTATCATTATACTAGATTTTTCAGATTACAAGATGGATATTATGTAGATTACTAAGATTTTTTTTGTCCATATGAATGGCTTTAAAATAATTTCCAGAGGTGCTGAATCCAAATTCTTGTTGTGGGACAAATTAAACACAAATGAAAGAAATAAATTCATGTATAAGATGCACAAGCTATCAGAGGCATTTGTGGCATAATGGTGACACAAAAAAGTACATATATACATTCATTCATACAGTGGTGTGAAAAAGTTTTTGCCCCCTTCCTGTTTTTTTTTTTTTTTTTTATTGTTTGCATATTTGTCACACTTGAATGATTCAGAGCATCAGACTAATTTTAATATTACACAACGATAACCCGAGTAAATGCAAAATGCAGTTTTGAAATAATGATTTCATTTATTTAGGGAAAAAAGCTGTCCAAACCTGCCTGGCCCTACATGAAAAAGTAATTGCCCTCTAAATCTAATAACTGGTTGTGCCACCCTTTGCAGCAACAACTGCAATCAAGCGTTTGCGGTAACTGGCAATGAGTCTTTCACATCGCTGTGGAGGAATTTTGGCCCATTCTTCTTTGCAGAATTGTTTTAATTCAGCCACATTGGAGGGTTTTCAAGCATGAAAGGACTGTTTAAGGTCATGCCACAGCATCTCAATCGGATTTAACTCCGGACTTTGACATGGCCACTCCAAAACCTTAATTTAGTTTTTCTTGAGCCATTCAGAGGTGGACTTTCTGGTGTGTTTGGGATCATTGTCCTGCTGCATAACCCAAGTGCGCTTGAGCTTGAGGTCACAAACTGATGGCCGGACATTCTCCTTTAGGATTTTCTGATAGAGTGCAGAATTCATGGTTCCATCAATTATGGCAAGTCGTCCAGGTCCTAGACCATCACACTACCACCACCATGTTTGACTGTTGGTATGATGTTCTTTTTATGAAATGCTGTGTTGGTTTTACGTCAGATGTAACGGAACACGCACCTTCCAAAAAGTTCAACTTTTGTCACATCAGTCCACAGAATATTTGCCCAAATGTCTTGGGGATAATCAAGATATTTTTTTGCAAATGTGAGACGAGGCTTTGTGTTCTTTTTGGTCAACAGTGGCCTTGGAACTCTCCCATGGATGCTGTTTTTGCCCAGTCTCTTTCTTATTGTTGAATCATAAACACTGACCTTAATTGATGCAAGTGAGGCCTGCAGTTCTTTAGATGTTGTTCTGGGTTCTTTATGACCTCCTGGATGAGTCGTCACTGTGCTCTTGGAGTCATTTTGGTAGGCCGGCCACTCCTGGGAAGGTTCACCACTGTTCCAAGTTTTCTTTATTTGTGGATAATGGCTCTGACTGTGGTTCACTGGAGTCCCAAAGCCTTAGAAATGGCTTTATAACCCAGACTGATACATGTCAACTATTTTGTTTCTCATCTGTTCTTGAATTTCTTTAGATCGCGGCATGATGTGTTGCTCTTTAAACATGCTTCACTTTGTCAGACAGGTTCTATTTAAGTGATTTCTTGATTCAACAGGGCTGGCAGTAATCAGGTCTGGGTTTGGCTAGTGAAATGTAACTCAGCTTTATAAAATAATGTGGTTGATCGCAGTTCTTTCTTGATTTAACAGTTAATTTTTCACGTAGGGCCAGGTAGGTTTGGACAGCTTTTTTCCCTTAATAAATGAAATCATCATTTAAAAATTGCATTTTGTATTTACTTGCATTATCTTTGTGTAATATTAAAATTTGTATGATGATCTGAATCTTTTTAAGTGTGACAAATATGCAAAAAAAAAAAAAAAACAGGAAGGGGCAAAAACCTTTTCACAGCACTGTATATAAATGTAAATGAGGTCAATTTATCAGGTCAATCTACTGAGCAGTTAAATTAAATCTACTTAAGCCAAAACTGTACCGATGTAAATCTGTTTAAATAATTTTCAATGCTGTTTTAGGACTTAAGGTTTAATGTATTGGCTCCATTCACTTTCATTCTAAGTACCTCATTGAATACCAGAATTAATATTATTATCATTATTATTATTTTTAAGAAAAAGAGTGACGAATGGAAAATCATTTGGAATATTCCTTAAATGTCAAATATATAACATAACTAAAGCCACACAGGTGTGGACAAATAATATTATCTAATAATAATCTCACAGCCTGTCATGTCACGCCATGCAATAAAATCCTAGTGTGATTTCTCAGTCTGTTTTCTATTCTATTCTATTCTATTCTATTCTATTCTATTCTATTCTATTCTATTCTATTCTATTCTATTCTATTCTATTCTATTCTATTCTATTCTATTCTATTCTACCAGTTTAAATGCTTCAGTTTGTTTTTGTATTATATTATAAACCTAATAAATAATTGAGACCAAAAAGGGATTTCATAAGCAATAACTGCTGCTTTTTTCATATTATATTATATTATTATAAAGAACTGAACTGTTCTGCATGATATTTAAAAAAAAAAAAAAATTTATGATTTTTAATAGAATTTCTTGGTAAGCAACACAGCATTGTAAAAAAAAATGCTTTCTCAGGTAACCTAAAATGTGAATCATTTAGTTACATCAAAGGTCAAATGAAAAATAAATAGATCAGTAAAGTCAAGTTACACACTTTTTGTGTGTGCAGTGCACTGAACAGGTCTGGTATGAAGAATGTTTTTGCACAGGTGGCTGAAATGTCCAGCCAATAGAGAACAATTTTGCTCATCAAGAAAAGAAAAAAAAAATTGAGGGAACATTGTTTCTCAGGACATGTGTTTTAGAGTCTGTCCAATAATAGAGACATTTTATGTTTACAGTAGCTTTAATGAAAAGTGAATCTTTGAATAGCAAGCTGATGGACAATGAACAGAAACTGAAGCGTTCTCTTATACAAACATGATGGCAAGACTACATAGCACAGATTAGCATGTTGACATTCAACACAAATCCTAGCAGATTTGTCTACACCTATAAATGAGGCCAAGTGTACAGTAAAACAATAAACAGAGCCACACAGAACAAAAGACATGTGCATGTGAGACTAGTGCAGAAGATCTCAGTAGTGCACGAGTTAGTGATCGTCTCAGAGCAAGATAAATTAGAAAGGAAACGAGGAAATCCAGGAGGTTAGTCTATCAAATCTCCCTGCTCAGGTTCAGTGGCACACTTACCATCTTAGTTTTGACCAGTTTTTCTATAGCACTGACAAGCTCAGCAGCACTGGGGACGTCAGCCGAGCTCTGCCGTGAAGCCAGCAGCACAGACGACTACATGACAGCAGGTGAGGAGGAGAGAGACATTAGCAAGAGGAAAGAACACACAGGCAGATCAGAACAGCAAGTGCTCAGGATTCTGGGTTAGCCCAGTTTATCAAGCTTTGCTTTGGTGAGAAGAGAAGAGAAGCAAAGGCCATGCCAAGAACATGCCAAACATTTCACCTCCGAATCAAAAGAAAAATAACTACTTATAGTCTCCATATAGAAAATGAGACCTACTTTTAAGACCTTTACAAATTGTGCAAAGTGACACTGCAATTATTTTTATGACAATTAGTCATTTCTCCCCAAATTCTGATGATCTGATTATTTTTAATGGGTAAAACAGATCTAATGTATAATATTTATATTTTATGACAGTATTTGTTGTATACACTACTGTTCAAAATTGTGGGGTCTAAGATTTCTCTATAAAAAGTATCTTACTGTATGTTCACCAAGGCTGCATTCATTTGATCAAAAGTACTCTATAAAAGGATTATTGTGAAATATTACAATTAATAAACATCTGCTTTCTATTTGAATATATTTTAAATAGTGCTGTCAAACTATTAATCACATCCAAAATAAAAGTTTTTGTTTACATAATATATGTGTGTGTATTGTGTATATTTATGTATACATAAATACACACACATACAGTATATATTTAGAAAACATGTACATGTTCATATAATTTAATTTATATGTACATATATTTAATATACAAACATAACATTTTTCTTAAATATATACATGAATTTATATATACGTAATAAATATACAGTACACACACATATATCATGTAAACAAAAACTTTTATTTTGGATGCGATTAATCATTTGACAGCACTAATTTTAAAATGTAATTTATTACTGTGATGAAAAGCAGAATTTTTCAGCATCATTACTCTAGTCTTCAGTGTCACATGATCCTTCATAAATCATTCTAATATGTTGATTTGCTGCTCAAGAAACATTTCTGATTATCAATGTTGAGAACAGTTGTGCTGCTTAATATTTATTGTGGAAACTGACACAATTTTATGATTCTTTGATGAATATAAATTTAGAATAGAAGAGAAGGAACAACATTTGTTTGAAATAGAAATAATACATTTCTTTACTGTCACTTTTTAACTTGCTAAATAGAAGTATTACTTTTTATTTAAGCATGAAAACAATCTTGTGAGAATTGGATTTCTTACTATGTTACTGTACAGAGTGTCTAATAATAATAATAATAATAATAATAATAAACAATGAAAATAATGGGAATTACAAATACAAAAATGATAGAGATAATCTGGGTTACATGAATAATAATAAATGTCGTAATGCAAGCAATCATAATGGTCTTAAAACTAGTCTTTAGTTTCTTTATGAAATGATTTTTTACTTTCGATTTTGGAGGGAAATAAGGCCACGTTCTTTTTGAGATTCATCCTGTCAGACAGCATTGGGTTGTAAACACAACTGCAATCGCAAGGCACAGCGTATGAAAGAGCCAGACTTGAGTGCAACAGTAAAAGTTTCACAACTACATAATTTAAGCTTCATTGCAACAATAGGGTGGATTTGTGGTTAATTGAATGTGAGACAAGGAGCCTCCACCCCAGCAGTCACTGGCGACGTTGACATCAGGGAGGAAAAACAGTGTTAGTAAAGCCACTGTGTGTTTGGGTGTGTGTGTGTGAGGGGGCTATGACGATGAGGGAGGCAGGTGGAGATAGTTATGAACATATGATGAGTGACACAGTATGCATTTAATAAATCTCTCTCCACATTAATAACCCTGCTGACCTCTCCTCACACTCCTCCCTCTCTGCTGTGTGTGTACCTTCTCTTCCTGAGCAGACGGGTCTTTGATGATCTCCATTGGAGGAGGGAGGGGAGTGTGTGACTCGTCCTCAGGCTCTTCCTCTCCTCCGCTGTGCATCCCTGATGAAGATTTGGAGAGTGTTCCCTCTTCTTTACGCACTCTCTGCGAACACAAGAAGTCAATCGGCAAATTCACAACATGTTATATTAGTTCCCAGTGACTACAGAACACATCACTCCCTTGTGAAAAAGAAGTGCACTTTATTGTATTGAATGTGCACTTGCAGTGTACTTCAAATCTTAAAAGTATAAAAAAAAAAAAAAGAGAGAAAAAAACGGTACTTGCAGATTTATTATTAATGAAATAAGGGCACTTTGTAAGTGAATTCATGAATAAAAGTTTTTTAAAAAAGTTTTACATTTATTTTTTATAAGAATTACATTTATTTGGATGTTGACTAACATACTAAAAAGCACATTTAAAATATTTGATATTAATTTTAACTATAATGTAGTATGGTATATTTTTTTACAACATTAAGTAAACATTTTGAATGTATTAATTGTAACTTTATTATTACAAATGTATAAATACAAATATATTTAAATACATGATATGCATGTTTCAATAGAAATTACAATATAGTTTAGTTTACCATAAATTCTTGAAGCAGAAGCAAATTAAGTTGGTGAAAAAGCACTCTTACATTCAACTAATTGCATTTAATAAAAATCTAAACTATAATACAAAAGTTATACTATAATACTAAATACTAATACTATAATACTTTTTAAAGCGCATTTTCTGTAATAAGTACTTTTTGTTTTTAAATGCATGCTAAAATTCATGGCTTTTTCACAAGGTTCATTCATTTGTAGAAACATCTTTGAATGTCAAACAGCCTACAGAGAGGCTAATGTACATAATACTTGCCAGAATAATGGTCAGAATAAAACCTCAAACTGTGCTATTATTTTCAGTGATGAATATTCATCATAGAAAATTATGAACACCAAAAAAAAAATCCTCAAAATATGCACTAAGGCACAGCTTTGCAAGCGCAAGCACCTCAGAATCTAGTTTATAGAGCAGTCACTGATAATTATGTTGCTTTGTACATTGAACACTGATGTCATACTACTGAAATCATATTACTGAGGACCATAAATGACACGAAGCAACACATTACGGTGATATTATCACACTTATGCCTTTACCTGTGATAAAATCGCTGTAACTGTAACACACAGCCTCAAGTGGTTTATTGCTTTATTATTTGGCTTCAGTTCACTAGTTTAAATGTTCAGAGTTTGTTGTTGAAGAATTTGTACTGAAAGACAGCAGACACGGTTAATATGGGTCATTGTGGTGGGGTTCACATACCCTGCTTGAGGAATACAGAGGCTCTTTTGTACCAGCACATTATATGGCGCACAGCTTTAAAAAGTCAGGCTAATCATCACCCTCCGATCTGAAAGGCTGCTGCTGGGGCCATAGCAGCCCTTTAATACGCCATTAATACAGCATACAGAACAACAGGCCTACTTTTCTCTGTATGGTCATGATTGTGTAAAAAAATTGTGATGGAGAATGAAGGAGACGTTATAAAACACTAAAAGCTGTTGTCTACCATCACTACATGCGGTTACACAAATGTAAAATATTGACAACAAACCTTGTTTTGGGGAATTCTTATGGAAATGGATAAATATTTGTTCACACTTTATTTTAAGGTCCAATTCTCTCTATTAACAAACCATTAACTATGACTTTTGTCTCAGTAAACACCAAATTTGCTGCTTATTAATAGTTAGTAAGGTAGTTGTTACGTTTAGGTATTGGGTATGATTAGGGATGTAGAATATGGTCATGCAGAATATGTGCTTTGCTTTATAAGTACTAGTAAACAGCCAATTTGTTAATAATAGGCATGCTAATAAGCTAGTAAGTTACTAGTAAGAATTGGTCCCTATACTAAAGTGTTACCAAAAATGTATTAAATAAACAAACTATGGTGATTTAGCTCAGTCTGTCCTGACTTTACTGATAAGATTGGACTGGATTTATGTAACAGCTGTTATTGATGTGTAGTTAAAAACATTGTAAATTGTTATTGTAAATTGACAATTTTTTTTTTTTTGAAAAAGTGTTGATGTATTTCCTACTGAAAAAAGGAGTTGAGGGAAAAAAGACTCATGGAGACTTTAATGCTGAAATAAAAGTAAAAACACCTATGCAAAACAACAAAATAGACAAAAAGGTGCTGGTCTGGCCATGTGAGAACTGGAGAACAAAAACACATTAAATACACTGTATTGCAGGGAGAGTGATTACCATCATGGTTTGGTGGACATACCATAGTAATAATGGTATTGTTTGAAGTTCTTTGGATTACCGTGGTATAAAAATAAGGTGATAAGTCTGGGTCGTGGTATTATCATTTAATTCAATCAGATGGCTGTAAGTTTTTCCTCAATGTAGTATAAAAAAAACATTTACTTTCCAGTAAGTAATGTACAGTACCTCCTCCAGGGTGTCATCCTGTAGTTCAGGCGGCCCCAGATCTATGCTCTTTCGTCCATCACGTTTCTGCTTCTGTTTGCTAGGGATCTTCTTGATGTTGCTGCCGTGACTGAGGCGCCGGACGGGGCTGGTCAACCACTTCTTCAGTGTATTTCCAGAGCGCTTGGGTCCAGGGGAGCTGCTCTGCAGGGAGTTCATGGATGCCTGCGGCTGCAGTGTGGTCACGGACTCCGTCTTCCCTTCTGGACCGCTAACCGCATAGTTTTCTGTAGGACAAAGAACAGAGAAGAAGGGTGAATGAAAGTAAAGTTCATTATGAAGGTAATGATCAGGCCTAAAACAACTTTTAAGGAATACTCCAGGTTAAATACAACTTAACGTTTGTAATTTCTGCATTACAGGCATTACCAGTTGGATTTGTGAAAAAACTAGTAGAGAAAAATAGGATTCTCAGATACTCCACCCAATAGCCAGAAAAACAAGCGGTCCCACCCCAAACTCACACCTCTGGTTGACATAATGGTTGGGATACTCAAACAAACAGAACAATGCTTTGAAAGCACCAAAAATCCACAGTGTTTATGCTTTTTGGGAGTTTACAGACTATGGACATCATCAGTGGCATGTTGTTGATTACCATATTCCACAGACACACCCCTCAGATTGTTAAAAAGAAAACAAGCAGAAAATACATTTACAATAATAAACTTACAATGGAAGTCTAACAGACAAGGAACTTATATAAATTCTTTAGTAAACATGTTTATTACGAGAGTTATTAAATTCAAATTAATTGAATTAACCCTAAACTAGAAATATTTATTTCCTCCCAGTCTCATTCAAAATCACTTAAACAAGTAATTTTCAATCAGCTCTCTTCTTTCCTGTCACAGAAAAATTTGTTATAAATTTGCTATATATTTTCAATAGGGACTCAGTCCGGAAGCTCTGCAATTGGCAAGACCCACTTTCAGATAATCAATCCTCAATCTCCAAGCTTTCGAAACCAGACTACCAAATCCTCCTGTGTATCATCTCAAGCCTTGGTTCCTTGGAATCTGCACTCTGTACTCATTCAGGGTTATTTTGGAGAGCAGGGGTGTTTAAGTCACACAACCTGATCTCACAGAATTCCGTGTAATGACCACGGACTCTTAACCCCCGAATCTGTGGTGGCATCACGGAATCGCCGAAAATTCCGTGATGGGTTCACAGAAGTGATACCAATGTAAGTCAGTGACAGGCATCAGCCGTGCTCCACGCACGGATCCATTACACGGAATTCTGTGAGACCAGGTTGCAAATTATATATTGGTAATAACATTGCCATTATTGCATATATGTTGGGGTGTGATTTTTCAATGTAAACAGTCAAAATAGTTTTATTTATATTACATTATTTATACATTTATGAGCACGTAACCCAACCCCTGCCCCTAAACCTACCATTTGTAAATAAAACACAAGATATAACAGACAGACACAACTACCATCATAATTTATTCAAAAAGTATTAATATTCCAAGTCTTCCGAGGCAATACGATTGATTTGTGAGAGGAATAGACGCGATAGCCGTCTCCGTCCGCTATGTGCTGTAGTCTCTGTGCGTAAATTCAAAAAATGCTGCTAGAAGAAGCTTTACGTCAGCTTTAGTTGTGAAATACCATTGGCTCTTGTGTGTCTCGTGATCGATTGCGTTATGCTGTTGTGACAGGCTATTGGCTCTTGTATGTCTCGTGACCGATTGCGTCATGCTACGGCCTGGGAGTATCTTTTTGAATGAGATGTGAGCGCGTTAATGGAGCGGGATCATTTTCAGCGATTAAAACCTTGTGTTTTACTCTCTTCTTCGCATAAAGACTTTGTATGGCTTCAGAAGACTTGGAATGCAACACAACTTGTTTGTAATGCTTTTATAATGCTTGTTTATGGAGAGTTTGTTGCAATACATACCCGTGACTGCGCTTATATTTGCCTGTGTGCGTTTTATATTGTTCAGAACTGGGTAGGTTTAGGGTAGGGGTGGGTTAGGTGCTCCAGTGAAAGTATAAATTCATATACAAATATAACTGCATCGGAGTCACTCTTTTTATGTGGTCCGATGTGTAACCAGTGAATCCGTGTGTGGACCACGGCTGATGCCTCACTGACTTACATTGATATCACTTCTGTGAACCCATCACGGAATTTCCGGTGATTCCGTGATGCCACCACAGATTTGGGGGTTAAGAGTCTGTGGTCATTGCACGGAATTCTGTGAGATAAGGTTGAAGTCACATTAAAGTGATTTTTAAAAAACTAGATAGATGAGTAATGTTGATTTTGCTTTGTTTCACACAACTTATCCGTGTTGGTTTTGTTTGAATATGCTTGTGTGTCATCTTCACTTGTTTCCATGATCATCGTTGCCATGGTTGCGTACGTACATGTGGGGTGGAGATTTCAAAATAGGGGCGAGGTCCTGTTGGGGTATGGGCATGTTTGTTCTGGTGCTTTCAAATATCAAAATCGGTTGGCAAAAATCGCTTAGTGCACCTTTAACTTTCCACAGGGGTGCCTCAGGGTTCAGTGCGTGGCCCTCTTTTCTTCTCAATATATACATCAACACTAGGCCCCATCATCCAGTTTCTATTACTTTTTACAGTATTCAACAGCATTCTCAGAGAGTATAACTAGACAGGTTAATCTGTTTAAAAGGAAATTAAAATGAGGAATCAAAATAATCCAACAAATAAAGTTTTCAGCAGTATCAGCAATAGATGGACTCAAGGGCTAAACCTAGACTGTATCCTTCAATTAGACACAGCTAACAGAAGTGCAGTACAGGAAGAATCAGCAATGCCAAATGTTTCAAATCTAACATCAGTCCAACATTAACCAACTCCTGCTAACTGGAAACCAAATATCACAATTCACTGTGAATAACGATAAACAAACATTTCAGAACATAAGAACTGAAAAACACCTACAGAGCATCACAGTACTGCTATTCTCTTCAGATGTAACACTATACACACATTCGTTCAAAGTTATTGATCACATTCCACAAATGCAAACCACACACCTAACTGTAGGCTATTGTCAAAGTCTTTTTTGCTGTGTTCAAAAATTGGTGATCACTGACTTACAATTAGTTATAAATTAAATCAAATATAATGCATCACATTTCATTCTAGAAATGCACTGGTATATGATGCATAATATAACTGCTTAGGTAACAAACTGTAGACAGGCAAACAGTTTATAAAATTGCTCATCATATGAAATTAGTGAAATTATAATTATCAAACCAAAACCAAATTTTTAATGTTAGTGCATTCCTAATTCTAATCATGCACTATTTAACATTAAAATTTCAAACAAACTGGCATTATATCTCACTGAAGCATCACTGAAAACATTCCATGTATTTTTCTCTCTTGCACATACAAGCCTGATTCATGATAAGATCAAGTATCATTACCAGCAGAAGAACTTGTTCTCCAATTGCCCATTGTGTTGATGACATTTGTGTGTGTTGAGTACAGCCTTTAATGGCTGACTCATTAGAGGAAGTGACCTTGTGAGAGTTGATCATAAAGCTTGTGATGAAAACATAAGTGAACTTCTACTACAACCAGTGTTGCCAGATTGGGTGGGTTTCCGCCCAACTGGGTGGTTTTGAATTCGATTGTGCAGGTAAATATTGACTTGGGTGGGTAGACAAAATTTGGGCTAGTTTGGGGTCAGTTTGGCGGTTTTCAAACATATAAATTAAAGAGACTAATTGGTTAACATACAAGCCCAAGTGTGCATATACTGCATCCAATCAGTCATCACAACGTTACTACACACACGCACACTGCAAAGACGACTGGTGCTGATGTTGACGTCGCGGCCGCACTTTTAGCCAAACACGATCAGCAGACAGACGTGATGATTCATGAGTGACGGGTTTTTAGCGCGATCACGGATCTGATTTTGAATGTATAACTGTATACGTGATCCTAATGGCTAAATAAGTTACGTGGTAAAGAGTGGAGAGTGTTTTAACTCTCAAAACGTGAATTACACCTGTTGAGGGAGAGATGACATGAAGGCTCTATCACTGCAACTCCGAAATCAGAGCACAGTTAAATCAAAATCTATTTACATCTATAAGATCCTGTCTTTTATCCTTTAAACTGTCCAGATTGGTGTATCCTTGAAAGCTGCTGGACTTGTTATTTTTGACTGTGGAAAGTTCTGCATTATGTTTAATATGAACTTCACAAAAGACTTCCTCTAGTTCTGTGTGAATGGCTTTTTATTATTTTTTTAAATTTTATTGTCGGATTATCATACAGTATGCATCAATGAATGACAGTTTTGACTGTCATGGTGTGTGCATGAACGAGTGTTAAATACCAAATTACGCTGCTTATTCCAATCACTTATATTGGGCACTTTTTTGCATTTAAATTCTGACTGTTGACATTGAAAATGATGCATGTGTCTTTTCGAGGGTATCGGTTAATTTCTTGATTGCCATTTTGACAGTGTCTGCTTGCATAATTTATTCATATTTGGTAATTCTCTTTAATGTATTTTCCCTGATTTGATCCATGCATTTATCTAGCATAAATTTATCTAGCATTATATTTATATTATTTTGTCGTCATTATTTTGTTTTAAGGAGTTAAAAATCAACCTTGATTTACATTCTATCACATTATTTTGATAGTTAAAGTTTTGGGCAGGTTTTGTGAGCTTTTGGGATGGAAATCGTCCATCCAATCTGGCAACACTGACTACAACACACTGATTCAACAGAAATCACAGCCGTCTGAACTGAGCATTGTGCTTAAACAGAACGAACGCTGCTCTTCACACATGCTCACCAGGCTTGAGACAGCACATGTGAGCCATTCACGAGAACCAGCTATCACAGCAGTGAGAGTCCATCTGCTGTTTGATGGAGTGCATCCCATCAAGTGCTGCAGCGCTTTTTGAAGAGCGAACCTGCGTAATAACACAGACTGACTGACGACAAACGTTCAGTCTTGTGAGTGTGTGATTATGTGTGGAGTAAAGAGAGGCTTTAATGAGAGCAGTCATTAAGCACTGCCCTTTACACATACACACACTCTTCTCCTGCTGCTGCCTCAGTAACCGAGAGACAGACAGAGAGAGTTCTTTGTTCTTTTAAGTGGTCACATCACATTTCCACAGATAGCAGCATCTGGATCATATGACTACTTTTACTACAAAGCAAAAGCAGCTAACAGGAGCTCCCCATTGACACATATCAGAGTCCTGCTCCTGCAAGAAATCTTGAAATCAATGGGACTTAACATGTATAAGTATGCAAAAATTCTGAATAAAATGTGACTTTGGCAAGTATATTATAATGTGTCGTAAGTCTGTTACTCTTCATTTGGGTAGTGACTTTATTAGGAACTGCAACATTACATGCACTAACTGACCTTTGTAGATTAAAGTGACATGAACAATTCAAACCAAAACGATATACAGTAAATACTCTTTGCGGTTTCTCTCATACAACTTAATTTAGACAAATATTTCTCACATTAAAGGAATAGTTCACCTCAAAAATGAAAATTCTGTCATCATTTCTTGATTCAGCATTCTTCAAAATATCTTCTTTTGCGTTCAACATAAGAAAGGAACCTATACAGGTTTAGAACGACATGAGGGTGAATAAATTATGACAGAATTTATATTTTTGAGGTATTATAAATTAAAATAATAATAATTAAAAAGTGGAAAATAGAGTTTCATGGCCAGTGAATTTTGTTAATTTCACTTGTCATTGGAAGGTGTTGCATGTGAGGGATTTTTCAGGAATTGTTTAAAAATCCCAGGAGCTAACTTACTGACACTGTCAAGCAAGGTCCTTTTGCACTCTTTTCCATTCCCAGCTTTCTTAAATGTTTATTTAACAAGAATAAACTGACTTTTACAGTACTACGGTATTTAAGAAAAAAAGTGTGTTTATATATTTAGATACAGTACATACAGACAGACAGACATAGATAGATTATAAATCACCAATTGTGACATCACTTCTTTCATGTTCTGTTCTGCTACTCACAGGTTCTTCACTGGCCTTTTGAAACTTAATCCAGTGGATCTGTACAGTAAAAATACCACACACGGCTTCTTTTGAGGAGTTTAGTGGCATGGTAACTCCTCTGAAAGGCACACAGAGAGAAAAAACATCCCAAGAGTATTTAAACAATTGAGTCACAAAAAAAAAAAATATGTGGATGTCACTTTTCTTAATCATTTCTGCAATAACTTTTAATCAGCTGCAGTGGATCTTTGAAGTAATTTTTCCTTAAAGTCACACAAAGGTGTAACCTTTAGTTTTACCACCATTTGAGTAACACAAAGCATCCATGTACCACATTAAAACATGTTTGCACTATTTTCTTTATAATAAATGTTTTAACCTGTTTGGATTTTTTTGCATGTAAGTGTGTCTTGAATGTCAAAATACTCCGTGTTAAAATTAAAAATAAGACACAGTGGCCTCATTTAACACAATTCACATGAGTCAGAGTTCCCGGCATGGTGTTAAAGAGTGACTGATACTCCCTCCTCATACTACTCATAAAAACACTGAAAGTGATGATGTCATGGTTATTAATTTGACGTGAACAATAAGAATGTGAAACAAGAACTAATAAGCAAGCTGTCATTTAGAAGCATATGCTCTGGACAAGTGAATGTACCACGATTTACTCTCAACATCTGCTTTAAAACTAGTAGTTCTGCTCCTGGATGCTGATTGTGGTTCCAGCTATGCTTTCCAGCGGGAAAACAGGGACTGCATTTTCTAGCAAACGGAAGAATGTTTTTTTTTTTTCACAGTATAAATGCATCATAACTTGACTTAATATGCAGAGAAAACTATAAGAAATGATTTCAGCTTTAGGTTTCACTTTAAATTTAAGGCCTTCATATCTGAGAAATATGTACTATTCATTCATAAATTCCTTCATCTGCCAAACTATGTGGCATCTCCCACATGACTTCCTGACACACAGGTGCGACTGAGTGAATGGTTTAGTCTTCACTGAAGCAAACAGGCAGATGTGTCCTCTTATCTGCTGTTGAATCTTTGCACTGACATTCCTCACTGTCAATAGAAACCCAGGCATGTTTTAAAGCATGTGGCATTTTTCCAGATACTTCACACAATCAGATTCTTCTGAGCAGAGCTGGTTCTGAAACACACAGGCAGTCCAGACCAACCACATTCCATTCATAGGTGAGGAGTTTCATATGCTTTAACCTGACAACACCTTTTGCCTCACAACGCATTTCTGCTGACTGTACATTACAGGCATTACTGACTGTAAATGTCCCAAGCGCTCAAGAGGAAGAAAAACAAGGGAATCATTCCCATGTTCCCCCATTATCTCTCTCTTAGAGCCATCTTCAAAGAGCCACCAAAGCTCTTCTGATGAAAAGAGGATTTGAACTAATTTGTTCTTCGAAGACTGCAGGAGTCATGTTCAAGCCCTGGACAGATAGACCAGGCTGCACATTAACAGACCATTTTGCATAATTGTGTAACACAAGTGTAATCAAAGTAACGGTTAAACTTTATTTACCCGGGGAGCAGTTGGGGGTTTGGTGCCTTGCTCAAGGGTCTCACCTCAGTCGTGGTATTGAGGGTGGAAGAGAGTCCTGTACATTTGGGCCACGACTGCCCCAATAACAATAATAATAATTCTTGTTCTTCTTCTTCTACTTATATATAATATATATATTATAAGCCGAGCTTCCCTTGCCGTCTTAAAGAAATCCCCACTGGTGATAACATCCTATATTTTGAGGCTGTCTCAACTACTAGAAGATGCAGCATGAATCTGGAAATACAGATATGGTGCTTTTGACTCTCACGAGCACAATCTCAGTGGGACATGCGAGGGACACCGTCTCAATCTGACCATCAGCCCACTGAAGCTGCATGCATATTTGCTTTATGTCTTTTACATAAAGCAAACACTGGCTCAGTCTAGTCAACTATTTGACTTGATAACTATTTGTCCCAGGACAACATTTTTAAGGTGGGATCCTTCACCAAGAAACCTAACCCTTTTGGCAATGACAAGTTGTTTAGTAGGTAACACTTTAGTATAGGGACCAATTCTCACTATTAACTAGTTGCTTATTAGCATGCCTATTAATACATATTGGCTGTTTATTAAAACTTATAAACAGTGTTGCCAAGTCTGTGGTTTTCTTGCAGAATTGGGCTACTTTAACACTGTTGCTGTGGTTTGTTTTTTATGTCCATGGGTTGTAGCGACCCCAATAATGTGATATTTATCCACTGGAATGTTAATGTTACCAGGGGAACCCTGGCAAAAAAAAAAAAAAAAGTGTGTATTTTTTTTCCCCCTGTAACGCAATTTCTAATGGGGGACCCCCTCGAAAGGTTATTGGGCTAGTTTTGAGTAGCAATTGGGTGGGTTTTGTTGTGAAAATTGGCAACCCTGCTTATAAAGCACATATTAATGCCTTATTCTGCATGACCATATTCTACATCCCTAATTCTTACCAATACCTAAACTTACCAACTACCTTACTAGCTATTAATAAGCAAGATATTAGGAGTTTATTGAGGCAAAAATCATAGTTAATGGTTTGTTAATAGCAAGAACTGGACCTTAAAATAAAGTGTGACCATTTATTAAAACATAAGTGCTCAAGGAGTGAAGCATAAACTATTACCCATTGTAACCCCTGATGAGAACCTCAGATTACTACAGACGACAGAACCTGTAATAAGTGCACTGCATTGATGCATTCACGCCATATTTACTAGATGACAACCCGGATGTTTCACTCAAAGCCATTCACGACCTCAGACCCAGAAATACATTTTACTATGACAACACTGTTAACACCAAAATGAATGTGTAATTTGAGTAATCAATAGACAAAACCACAATACAGCAAGTAACAGTGGCTATGCAAATACCTTCATTATTGAACTTTATAGTCCAATAATGCCAGTTTATTTAGCTTATTGTGCTGGACTTTAGAGAGTCATTCAACTCTGTGCTCACTACATTATACTGCATTGTATGTCTTTCATTTATTTTTATTTTTCTAGATTTATCTTGTATTATTTAGACATTAATAACAGTCAAGCAAGACAGAATCTAACTGGAATGGGACTGAAAAGTCCATGTAGATCTCTACCTGTGGGATTTTGTGGGTGGGAGTGAAACAAAAAGTAAAAATTGCAGGCGGGAGCCGGAAGAAATATAACTCCTTTTTAGCAGGAGCGGGACCAAATCTTGCAGGAGTGTGCCGGAGTGCGACAAGAAAAAAAAAAGATCCCTTATTCAGACTGTCAGTCCAAATCCGATTATTTGTGTATTTGATTGGAATCTGATTCAAATGTTTGACTGTCCGCACTGTGTACTGCAACTGTTCAGATCCGATTTGTGTGTCCCGTAGCGCTCTCTTTTTATTGACTATCTGCATTGGTGTCTACGGCAGTGATGTAAGCCTATGTTTAAAAAACAACAATAACAGCAATACAGTTTTCAATACAGATGTTGTCTTATAACATGACACCATGTAATATAATCCGGCGCAACGGCAACATTTTATGAGACAGTGGCCATCCAAAAGGTGTGAATTGGAATGCGTGGTTTTATTCTGTGCTGCCGTTTCTCTATCAGTCTCAAAACGCAAAGACGTGTGTAGACTAGCATTATATTGTCTTTTTCTGCTTGGCTTGCTGTTCACAACAACACAACCTTGTTTCTGCAAAGACATTCAACACGTTTTCTACAAACAGCGTCTTGTTTAGGTTTTCCGTGGCATTAGAAAGTGACACTGAAACGGATTTACAGTTTCAAAACACATGAATGTAGCTTGAAATGGATTTGTAAAAATCAGATTTTACAAGATTTTTTGCTATTCACACAAGTTGTTTCACAAGTTCTATGCAGAAGCGAATGTCAGAATCTCATAATTAACACACCTTTACTAATTGACAATGTACTTTCTTTTAAAAGAGTTAATAAGCATTTCAATTGCCTCCCTTTGGGTTAAAGCTGAAAAACCATAGAAACCAAAACCATAACTCCATAAACCACAGACTCCAAACAACTCCAGAATAATGACTATGGTTTGTGATGACATCACAACAGAGGTTGTGTTTTTAACCCTGTCTCTTTCTGCAGGACAACTTCCTGAGTTAATCAGTATGGAGAGAGAGAAAGAGAGCGAGAGAGAGAGAGAGAGCACTTTAGTCCACATTAGAGAGGAGCAGAGAGGTACTTCAGCCTGACATCAACACACACGCGTGTGCAAACAACCCTCATCTACCCATGACACAAGACAGAGTAAACAACTGCAGCTCTACAGTCAATATCATTTTAAACCATGAGCCAGAGATATGAAAGACATGCAATATAAAACAAATTATGTAGCCTATCAGATTAAGTAACAAATACCCAAAAGTAATTATTTCAATAACAGTAAAAAAAAAAAAAAAAACACTTAACTGGTAAATGCATGCAACACCTAAAACGTAGACTGTAAAAAATGACCGTGATTTTAATAGTAAAAAACTGTGAAAATGCTACAGTAAAAACCAGTTAAATGGTTAACAGTAAGTTCCCCTTATATATACAGTGAAAAACTGTAATAGACATTTCAGACAATTTTACGGTGAAATACCGTTTTTGGAAGTGAAAAAGAATGTAAAATTTACAGGCAAAAACGTAAATTGACGTTCCCAGAATTCCCTGCATTGCATTTCAAATTTAGTTTGAATTTGATGTTTTTTCTTTGAAATAACTGTTTCTTAGTTTTTTCTTATCATTTATGTTTATTAGGGATGTATGTTACATCTAATGTTGTTAAATTAAAGTTTATTGGATATTTCAGTTCAATGAGTCTCATCATGATGGTGTTTAGTGTTTGTGTGAATTACACTGTGCACCTTCTATATATATTATTATTTAAAAGCTGCTTGTGATGGGTTTTGGTTAGAGATGTTCCGATACCCTTTTTCCCTTCCCGATACCGATTCCGATATCCTAGGCTCAGGGTATCGGCCGATACCGAGTACTGATCCGATACTGTGTATCTGGTTATACAGCTATACTTACTAGCCCTGTATGAATTGGTACAATTATTTTATGGTGCGCTTCACCATAAATAGATAGTCTGGCGAGTAAACAAAAAATATAATAATGTTTGGAAAAAAGTACACTCTTAGAATCAGTCAGTCAAGCATTATAACTATATTATGATAATCAAGTATTATTGATAGAACTTTAGCAATTAGAATTAAAACTTGGTAACCATGTATGAATGCATATTAGTCATTTTAACTGAACTTAGGACTGGTGGTGGTGCTTTTTTGGTCATTCAGTGTTTCTGTAAAAATCGGGAAAAAACTATCAATAATACTGATAAGATAATAATAATCATACTATGAATTCTACTAAGAACAATATAAACACACTAAGGATTAACGAGCTGCTGGATTCATGAATATTAATCACGTTGTCTGCATTGGCTCGAACTGATTTGCTGAAATCAAAACAGGGATGATAATAGGTGAGCGCCAGCCAATGAGATTGTAGTTTGCGCATTAGCTCCGCCTACTACCGGAGAACCCGGCAGTTAAGCTGAAGAATTCCAAAGGAACTCCGTTATTTTGACAGAAAAATACAACAAAGAATATAGTTTACATACCATTCGTAATTGACGCGCTACATGTAAAAGACTCTCTCTCTCTCTGCGTGTGAGAAAAAAAGCAAAGCGACGGCGAGTTGTCCGCTTCACACTAGAGCTTACGGTTCGTCAAATACAGGTGTGCTGCGCATTCATTCAGATGATCTGAAAAATAGATAGCTTGACGGAGAGCGAAACTCTGAAGCGCTCAGTCAGTGTTCAGCGAGTTACAATATATCTGTGCTAAACTTATACATAGCCTCCAACTCACACATTGGCGAGTAAAATCTGATTATTTATCAGCCAGTGGCTAATATTAGACATCATTTAGTCGCATATGCAAGTGATTTACTGGCAATGTGCTAGCACGTTTGTACTTCTTCTTCGCTGCTCTAAATAGTGGTTGCTTGTGGCAACAAAGCACAGCTTCCTGAGCAGCGAAGAAGAATTGATTTCCTATTTGCAGAGTTAAGCAAAGCTAGCGCGCATAACTATAGGTCTTGTCTATAAGAAAATGGTATCGGATCGGTACATGGGTTCAAGTACTCGCCTATACCGATGCCAGAATTTTTTGTGGTATCGGTGGAATTTCCGATACTAGTATCGGAATCGGAACAACCCTAGCTTTGGTTCATCATGTGACTTTCTCATCACCTGCATTTGGTGGTTATCAGTGTATTTCAAAAGGTACAAAACAGATTTCAGTACTTCAATAGGTTGGTATATTAACTCTATATCAGTTAATGAAATTACGGTATTTACCTGTAAATTTAAGTTAAACCCTAAAATGTTGCTACCGTATTTTTTACGGTAGATTTCTGGCAACCACAGCTGCCGTTTTTTTACCGTAAATTTTACGTAATTTTAATTGTAATTTTCCCCTTACTAACATTATAATCGTTACATATACAGTACACATTGTAACCAAAAATATTTTTTAAAGAGAAGTTCATTTTATCACTTAGCACACTTTAGCATACTTTTTTTTTTAAGTAGCTTACTCATTATGACGATAATATACTTAAACGCAAACTGAATTTAATGTTTCCAGACACTTTTTTGCATGTTATTCGTAATTAAATGTTAAAAAGTTTAAATAAATTCATATTAAATACAATTAGTAACATAAGCATGCTTTGTTGACCCACTTAAGTAGAACTTAAGTGTATCTTTATATGTAATTTCATAATTACTTCTTTAGTCTTTTAAATATATTTAAAGTGTACATTAAAGTGTCAAGTGTACTGCCAAGTATTTATGGTATACTAAAATATACTTTAATGTCATTGCAATTGAAACTTGAACGTCATGCATTTAAATATATTTGCACTTACAATGGTGTGAAAAAGTTTTTTTTAATTCCTGCTTTTTAATTTTTTGCATATTTGTCACACTTGAAGGATTCAGATCATCAAACTAATTTTAATATTACACAAAGATAACCTGAGTAAATACAAAATGCAGTTTTGAAATAATGATTTCATTTATTTAGGGAAAAAAGCTGTCCAAACCTGCCTGGCCCTACATGAAAAAGTAATTGCCCTCTAAATCTAATAACTGGTTGTGCCACCCTTTGCAGCAACAACTGCAATCAAGCGTTTGCGATAACTGGCAATGAGCCTTTCACATCGCTGTGGAGGAATTTTGGCCCACAATTCATTGCAGAATTGTTTTAATTCAGCCACATTGGAGGGTTTTCAAGCATGAAAGGACTGTTTAAGGTCATGCCACAGCATCTCAATCGGACTTAAGTTTGAACTTTGACATGGCCACTCCAAAACCTTAATTTTTTTTTTTTTTGAGCCATTCAGAGGTGGACTTGCTGGTGTGTTTGGGATCATTGTCCTGCTGCATAACCCAAGTGCGCTTGAGGTCACAAACTGATGGTCGGACATTCTCCTTCAGGATTTTCTGATAGAGTGCAGAATTCATGGTTCCATCAATTATGGCAAGTTGCCCAGGCTCCTAGACCATCACTCTACCACCACCATGTTTGACTGTTGGTATGATGTTCTTTTTATGAAATGCTGTGTTGGTTTTACGCCAGATGTAACGGGACACGCACCTTCCAAAAAGTTCGACTTTTGTCTCATCAGTCCACAGAATATTTGCCCAAAATTCTTGGGGATAATCAAGATATTTTTTGGCAAATGTGAGACGAGCCTTTGTGTTATTTTTGGTCAACAGTGGCTTTTGCCTTGGAACTCTCCCATGGATGTCGTTTTTGCGCAGTCTCTTTCTATTGTTGAATCATGAACACTGACCTTAATTGAGGCAAGTGAGGCCTGCAGTTCTTTAGATGTTGTTCTGGGTTCTTTTATGACCTCCTGGATGAGTTGTCATTGCGCTCTTGGAGTAATTTTGGTAGGCCAGCTACTCCTGGGAAGGTTTACCCCTGTTTACAAGTTTTCTCTATTTGTGGATAATGTCTCTGACCTCGGTTCGCTGGGGTCCCAAAGCCTTGGAAATGGCTTTATAACACTTTCCAGACTGATACATGTAAACAATTTTGTTTCTCATCTGTTCTTGAATTTCTTTAGATCGCAGCATGATGTGTTGCTCTTTAAGAATGCTTCACTTTGTCAGACAGGTTCTATTTAAGTGATTTCTTGAGTCAACAGGTTTGGCAGTAATCAGGCTTGGGTTTGGCTATTGAAATTTTAACTCAGCTTTCTAAAATAATGTGGTTAATCTTTCATGATTTAATAGGAGGAGGCAATTCATTTTTCATGTAGGGCCAGGTAGGTTTGGACAGCTTTTTTTCCTTAATAAATGATCATCATTTAAAAACTGCATTTTGTATTTACTTGCATTATCTTTGTGCAATATTAAAATTTGTTTGATGATCTGAATCTTTTAAGTGAGACAACTATACAAAAAATAAAAAAACAGGAAGGGGGTCAAAAACCTTTTCACGGCACTGTATACATTTTCAATGGTGAAGTTGCAATTTGGTACATTTAAAATATATTAATTTGAAAAGTAATAACACATTACAGTTAAAATTAACATCTTTATACATGCTTTAGCATGTTAGTTAACAGCAAAACTGGTGTAGTTCTTTAAAGAACGACAAACAATTATTTAAACAATAATTTAAAAAGTACTTTAAAAGTAAAACTTTTAGGTTTCACATTATTACAAAGTGCAATTTTACTTAAGTTTGTTAAACTGTCATGAAAGTGAACAAAGTACACTTAAAGTAGACTTTTATAAAAAAAACTGTTTTTAAAAATATATGGTTACTTTTATTTTAAGTTGTTCTTGTTAGTGTAATTATACATTTAAGTACTGAGTAGTATTAATTAACTACATGTACTTAATAAATGGTTAAGGTTACTATGCATAATTTATTGTTATTATAATAGTAAGTACAAGTAACGTGCAACAAGGACACCTTAAAATAAAGTGTTACCAAATATACTTTTAAGAGCTGGAGTACACTACAAGATCACATTTAGTACAGGTGAGCACACTACAACAGGTCGCATAGGTGAACCAGCTCCTATGCTAGTAAGTATATCTATACATCATATGTATAAAGCCTTTGTTGTGCCACAAACTTGCACTATGTATATTAGTTCTGCACTGACCAGGTTTAGACCAGCATCTGTGAAACCCACCTCCCACATGACAGCAGCAGCAGCATTTAGTGAGAATCCAGCCGCAGCAGGAGCGCACACTCTTATCACTCCTCATGACCGTTCAGAGATGCATGTCTCAACACAGAGAGATGTTCCTGGAGGACTGCACTCGCACCAATGAGTAATTACTCTCATTCATCCTGACTTTACAGAGAGAGAGAGAGAGGGAGAGAGAGGCGGAGCAACAGGACTCTCTCGTTTCACTTTCAGACAAAGACCGCAGTCAGTTTGCTTGACTTGATAACATGAACCCATGACAATGTGTCCAGCTATAGTATGCTTACAGGGCACAACAGGGGTCGACACTCTCTCCGACTCTTTTCCCTCTTACTTCTCTGAAAGCACTTTAAATGAGAAGCCAGTGAAAAGGAAACACACATTCCCATGCAGATAACTTGAGCTGAACTTCTGAACTGGACAAGAGAGAAAAGACTCACTGATGCCTAAAGTTCATGTCAGAATGAGTGAAGATTACATGAACTTCCAAAATGACTGGCTGTTGTTGTTGTTTGTGTGGTAGCAGCTTAAACTGTGTTATCAGGAGACTTGCCACCTGCTGTGACGCAATACTGTGTCGCTGGAATGACAGGAATCAGCCACACAATTGGAAAAAAAAAAAAAACACTTTCGTACATGCCTGTTTCTAAGTAATAAACAACACATTCAGATCAGAGATTTAAAGAACTGATAACTGCATAAGAGTATAAACAGCCCTTATGTGCAGTAGCGCCAAAATGCATTTAGACATGTAAACCACGTGAATCATGTTGATAGTTAGTGTGACTGTCTACACCTGTGGATACTCTGCCAGTACACCTGTGTGAACTTGAGAAGAACTGACTTCATACATTCACAAATAAATAAATAAATAAATAAATAAATAATTCATTCATTTATTAATGAATTAATTAATCACCAAAACACCAGTTAAATCTCTCTGATTCCAGCTGGACATAAATCAGTCATTTTTGGAACTATAATAAAATGGTGTAGGACCATCTATGAACATTTGTGAAAGAGAAGAGTGCATAATTGTATTGAATGTGCACTTGTAGTGTTCTTCAAATCTTAAAAGTATATAAAATAAATAAATAAATGATGAAATAAGACCAAAAAGAGAGTACACATTCATGACTGTATCATAACATGCTAAAAGTGAATATGAAATTAAAATGTTTACTTTAAAGTACATCTTAAATCATTATTTTTTAATAATCTATATAATATTTAAAAGTATTAATGTATAATTTAGTATAAATGCTTGTCAGCACAATTTATTTACATTTCAAAGTCACTATAATTATGAAATTACATATAATAGTAAATCTTACTGTACTTAAAGTAAAAAAATAAAAAATGGTTACACTGTATTTTAAGGTGTCCTTGTTATAGTGTAATTACACATTTAAGTACTGAGTAATATTAATGAACTACATGTACTTAACAATAAATTATGCCTAACCCTAACCATATTGTATTATAATAGTAAGTGCATGTAAAGTGTAACAAGGACACCTTAAAATAAAGTGTTACCAAAACAAAACCCCTAAAAATAAAACATTCAGTTTGCACTTTAGTGTGTTTTTTTAAAGTATGTTATTTCTGAAATTAGTGCTCTTTTTAAAAGTATGCTAATGTGCACTTAATTTCTCACAAGAGTGGTGGTTATAGCTCCAGAGTTTTGCCAGATCGGTAAGTCATGAACATCCACTTAAACAGCAGCAAATTGCAATGGTGAAACCCTAACCCTCTGCTGCTGACCGGTGAGATGCATTAGATCTACGTAGAAAACATCTTGAATCAAAGTCAACATCTAGATCAACATCCCAGAGTACATGGGCACGTGCTGGTTTGGCATGCGTCTTATTACAGCTGCCTAGTTTCTAGCTGTCTAGTCCCCGAGACACACTGGACGATTTTAGCAATCCTATATGATCATGTCACACTGTGAGACATGGATCTAATAAACTTGGCTATGACATTTATATTTTAGCGCCATGTCGCGTTGATTTCATGTGGCATTTTTATTGGTTGGTCAGTAAACGTGGATTGTACCAGCAAACCAACTGTGCGATTATCAGGCTGTATCGTAGGTTATCATTGGTAGCAAGACCGTGACAACGGCCGTCTTTGAACCTCTCTTACTGTACGACACAGGGCCACGATCACAGAAATCACCACGATTTGTTTCACGATGCCAGTCTTTCGTCTGGGACAGCTGCAAATCATGCAGTGTGTTTAGGGCTTTAAAGAAGGAATTCAGCCCCACACACACCTCAGTCTTAGATAGACAGCATTATCAAATGGAGAAGAATTTCTCAAATAACCACTTCTGACTGTAATAGTTGTGTTATGTTGCAGAGCTGCATGGATACTGCCTTCATTTCCATATTGATGCATCTTGCTAGGTGTTCTACATTAGGCCATTTTTGCATTTTGCAGCGGAATCGTTATGGTTATGTCACGCAGTATCCCAGCACAACAGACAGGAGGAGTTATGCAAATCAGGCAGACTCTAAAATAGATCCAATATTAAAGGAGCAGTGCGAAACAGCCTTCCCTCATACACACACACCTCTGTACACAACAATCAAACCACGCAGCTGACTAACCTGACCTCAAACCCAGGAGGCTAAAATAATGAGAAATGTAACATCTTAAGTGCTGAACCCAAAGCCTTCCGAACAGTTTCCCTGCTAACAGGCAACATTCTCAGAACTCTTATGAACACATTCTTCCAATAATGTGAACAGAATATTCATTAATTAATTAATTAATTCATTCAATATTCATATTCATTCAAGTTATCTGGTCTTTAAGAACATCCTCAAACATTAGCACAGAAACATTTGTTTAGAGTATACCTTGTGCTTTTTAAAACTATTTTTTTTTTTAGTTGGATGGTCATCAACATTTTATTTTTTAATAACTAACTTAACTACTTGTTTCAGAACGTTCAGAGAACATTCTAAATAACATTCCTATAACGTTTGCAAAATGATAAAAATGTAACGTTCCTTTAATGTTTTCTGTAACATGAGCATAACCATATTTTTTTTTAATATGTGTTACTTAAAAACTTTTATATTTTTATTAGCCAAGCTGCTCCACATAAAAAAGTAAATAAATAAATAATAATAATAATAAATACTTGGCCGACAATTCATGAATTATGCTTCATCTTGAGGCTGCAGGCAGCTATAATAGAAGACACTGACATTTCCACTTCAGCAAATGAATCACATGAGTTACAACAAATAAAAGATGACTGTAAAATTGGAACACACATAAGGAAATGAAATGTTTCACATTACACAGAATACTTCCATTACTTCCCATTTTATTCCAGTGTGAGTAATAGTAATAGTGAGTAATAATGCAACACTTTGCATTATTCCTTTAATGAACAAGGGAAAGAGTCTACAGGAATATTGCAGTCAATAAGCAAACAGACCATTCACTTCCTTAATTCGTGCTTCTGGTATTACTGTGCATGACTCATTGAGGCAAAATATCCAATCAAGTCCTCATCCTGATTTACTTTATAAAATTTATATCAATTTCTTTTTTCATTTTGACTAGAAACAAATCTTCAGTGCTGTATCTTGTGAGCTGGAGATCATGCTGATGCCAATAGGATCACTGCACTGTTTGGGGGAAACTGTCTCAAAGTATCTGTGTGTAGAGACCTCTCATGTTACCGAAAATAAACAGTAAGTGTGCCCAGCATCATGTATTTACTGAGGGCATCAGGACAACAAGTCATTCTCGCACTGAGACAAACACGCTAATGCTGTGAGTAACGTCATGAGTGCTTCAAGGAGTCACTGGCATTTCTGTCTGATACCCGAGTGACTACTAATGACAGCGTAGAGTTATGCTGCCTTCTAGGGGACAATAGTAGTAGTGTCAACGTGGCCATTGTGTACTTTGGCAGAAAAATACACAAAATGGCATACAAACAGAACTGGAACACTGTATCCCATACTGTAATGCAATGCACTGTAATGAAATGCACTCAACAAACAAACCGGTAGTAACATCACAAACAATGACAGCATCTCCTTCTTGACTCAGTTGATCAGATTGGGAAAAAAAGCTATTTATATCCAAAATTAAAACATAGGCTATAAATGATGTACAGTAACTTTCAAGTGTTTGAGGTCAGTAAGATATGTTTTTGAAAGAAATTGATTCATGTATTTAGAAAAGATGCATTAAAATTGATCAAACATGACAGAGATTTAAATGTTACAAAATTGTTTTATTTTAAATAACTGCTGTTCTTTTGAACTTTGTGGAAAAGAATAACACTGTTTTTACAAAAATATTAAGAAGCAATTGTTTTCAACATTGATAATATATTTCTTAAACAGCAAATTCAGCTTTGACTCAGAAAATGAATTACATTTTAAAATATATTAATCTAGAAAAGAGTTACATTAGCACATTAGTACCATTTTACTGTATTTTTACTCAAATAAATGCAGCCTTGGTAAGCAGAAGAGACTTCTTTCAAAAATATTTTTAAAATCTTACCAACCCCAAACTTTTGAACAGTAGTGTATACTCTAAGTGAAGAAAATCATATGCTTAAAAATCATATGCTTATCTACTAAACACGAGCAGAACCGAGAATCTTTCAGTCGATTGAGAAGCTCCCAATCTTACCTTTGCCTGCTGGGAAAAAGCAGTCCATCTCCACACTGCTGCGAGAGTGAGAGATACACAAAGCGCTGCTAGGCACCAGTCCCTCCTGAGGAGGGCTCTTGTCTGTGGTCCGTACCAGACACCATCCCGGCCGGTCGCTGGGCCGCTCCAACAGCTCCACTGTCTGACCGGTCTGGACGCTGAGCTCAGATGCGCCGCTCGCCACGAAGTCCTGCAGGACCACCGTCAGCTCACATCCTCCAGAGAGCTAGAGCGCAGAGCAGAGGAACAAACAGAATGATTTTAGTGGGGGTTTTGTGCCAAATTTGAGGTTTATATGAGCCTAAAGGGCGGAGGGAGATCAACACACGGATCAAATTTGACCCTGGACCACAAAACCAGTCATAAGGGTAAATTAATAATTTTTTTAATTGAGATTTATACATCATCTGAAAGCTGAATAAATACGCTTTCCGTTGATGTATGGTCTGCTAGGATAGGACAATATTTGGCCGAGATACAACTACAACTTTAAAATCTGGAATCTGAGGGTGCAAAAAAAAATCTAAATATTGAGAAAATCGCCTTTAAAGTTGTCCAAATGAAGTTTTTAGCAATGCATATTACTAATCAAAAATTAAGTTTTGATGTATTTACAGTAGGAAATTTACAAAGTGTCTTCATGGAACATGATCTTTACTTAATATCCTAATGATTTTTGGCATAAAAGAGAAATCGATAATTTTGACCCATACAATGTATTTTTGGCTATTGCTACAAATATACCCGTGCTACTTATGACTGGTTTTGTGCTCCAGGGTCACAAATAGCAAAGTGGTCAAGAAAAAATATTGTACAACATCATATTATAAAAATGTCTCAATACTGGCATACTGTGTTACTACACACTCAAATAAAAAGTACATTTAGTGCATGCCGAATGAAAATAGGAAAAACGGAGAGATAGAGAACAAGAGAGATATGGAGATATAGGAAGTCTTCCTCTGTTACAGTAGGGACTTTTCACAAACAGAAAAATTATTCCTGATCAGATGTGGCATTTCAGCAGTGATTGAAGAGAAAACACTGTCGGTCTGTGTGTGTGTGTGTGAGGGGACGTTATGGCTGCTGGATACATGAACTCTGCTCAGAGTGTACATCTCTTATCAGTTTTACAGCTTCTCAAGCTCTCAAATATTAACAGCAAAAAGACTGATCTAGCTGACATGCACATTATTGTTTTTGGCAAGTCCACGTGTTTCATCATTATTGGGGTTTAACATGGATGCCATGTCAGCTGTAAAAGTATCATATATACAGTCATGGTCAAAAATATTGGCACCCTTGGTAAATATGATCAAAGGTGGCTGTGAAAATGAATCTGCATTGTTAATCCTTTTGATCTTTTATTAAAAAAAATAATAATAAGAATTTAAAATGGGGGGAAATATCATTATGAAATAAATGTTTTTCTCTAGTACACATTGGCCACAATAAACAGCACCCTTTTATTCAATACTTTTTGAAACCTCTATTTTCCAGTTTAACAGCTCTAAGTTTTCTCCTATAATGCCTGATGAAGTTAGAGAACACCTGACAAGAGATCAGAGACCATTCCTTCGTCCAAAATCACTCCAGACCCTTTAGATTCCCAGCTCCATGTTAGTGCTTCTTCTCTTCAGTTCACAGCTCATTTTCTATAGGGTTCAGGTCAGAGGACTGGAATGGCCATAGCAGAAGCTTGGTTTTGTGCTCAGTGACCTTTTCTTTCTAAAAACTATAATTGATAGCATATACAAACAAAAATTATAAAAAAGTAAAAAATTATTAAACATTAAAATTCCCCCAATCTGGACAAAGTTACAGATGTTCTCTCACTTAAACAAATCTCAAAATGAAGTGCTCTGTGACAAAGAAAAGAGATAGCAATAATAATTAACTGAAAAGGTGTTGCTGTATTTAACAAAAGTAATTTCCCACTATGTTTCTTAAATTGTCATTTTTTTCACTAACCTTGTGTAAAATGTAAGTCACTTAATTTTAACGTCTTGTTTATTACAATCACTATCACATTACAATTGTGTTGAAACATTTTGGTTATGCAATGTTGCGTACCTAAATCATATAAATGTTTTTTTTTTACTACCACAGTATGCATTTATAACTTTCTGTGTTTTGAGTTCTGCACTCTCTTACACACTCACTCAGGCTGCGCGATTCTCATCTGACAAGACATAAATACATGATCAGTTGCCGTAAGTGTGAACAGATCGTCTCGGAATCAGCCGGTCACCGGTCCGGGCCAATCATGTAGAAAATCGGCTAATTCCGGTCCCTGGCTGGTCAATCGGTACATCTCTAATAATAACGTAGTGTAAATTATCATTTTAATTCAAATGATTAAATTCTGCCTTATTGGGACAATAAATTCCTCCCTACACCTACCCTAACCCTACCTGGTACTTTATTTTCAACTTTTTGATTATTTCCTTCATCTTTATTGAAAATAAATGCCTTTCCAATGTGACAGGAGATTTGAAAAAGGGAGAAAAAAAAGGTTTGGCAAAAAGCGAATTCGAACCCGGGGCGATCGCGTCAGAAAGACTGCAGTATGCACTTTGCCATCTATGCCACTGGAGCTGTTGTTAGAATAGCGTCTTTTGTAGTGTTCACAAGACCAATCACATGTTGGTGGGCTGAGTTAGTGTAAATAGCCACTCCTATATTAACTATAGCTTAATTATAAATATTGTGAATTTTGCTTGATTTTGGCAAGAGCTAGACCTGCATATAATGATAAATAATTAAAAATACGAGTTAAGAATTAGCCTATACTTTTATCAAATGTATCAGCCTATCAAATGCATATTAAAAAGGACTGAAAAACATGGGCTAACTCAGCTGGGTCACAGTGCATTTCTATAAAAATAAATTCAAACAATTGCATAATCACAAGAAGTCATGCTCCTAAACAATATACAGTTAAAGTACAGTACATCTGTGCAGTGGCTGAATTTCAAGTGAGATTATTTGCATTAAATAAAGCACATTTGTGTTGTATCACAGAGAGAAAGAGACAGAGCCCCTCTCACACTAATGAAAGACAGATAAATAGAGGAAATGAAAAGGGAGGTCAAATCTCTGTCAGAATAATTCAACATCAGAGGGTCTTCTGCTACAAAACAGGTGGAGTTCATCAAATATATTAACACACAGACATCTGCTGAAGACCCAACAAACCACAGCAAGTCACACACCAAACCAGAGAATATTTGAACTTTTTCTGAAGAAAATGAGTGGTTCTTACATGCATAAACACCTCAGTAAGCTGCATTATTTGAGATATAAATCATTTCTGTAGCACCAATGTTGCAAGACAAAGTGCAATGCTTTGTTTTACTGGTTTGTTAAAAACTCCTAATAATCAAACATCAGCAGAAGATCTTCTGCTCAAAGACTCAGGTAAACAGATGGAGGAACAAACAGGTGTTAATCACATGCATTAACACTCAGACATCTGCTGAATGATCCAGCAAATCAAGAAGAGCTCTTCAATAACCAAACAAAAAACACACACACAAAAAAAAACAGCCTTACTTAAAAGAAACTGTCCTAAAGCCATCAGTGGGGCAGTACCAAACACAAACTCTTCTAGCCTCACTGAGATGTAGCGTGCAGCCGCTTGATACATCAGACCATCATCTGCATTTCCTGTATATGTCCCTGTTTCCTCCATCTACCACAGAAACCTTCAGATATGCATGCCTTAACAGCAGAAGCGATCAAAGCTAATTTTAAAATAAACTAGTGAAGATCATCCTACTGGGATCTGCAGCTCCACACCCAACATAACTCAACAATCATACCAATACACTGTTTGATCGCTATACAGTAAGAAAAATATAAAAAAAGTGTGTGTAATGAAGATTAAAAAAAAAAAAATTATTAATAGACCTAGAAAGCAGCAGAAAAAAATCCTAAATGGGAGTCAAAACGAAAGAGTTTCATCATTTAGAGTTTCATCAGTTACTGGAAGTAACATTGATCATAAGTGGTTTCATTTTATTATTTCACTTGTTTTCCATTTAAACATCTCCTGCTTTTTGCATTCAGATTTGCCAACATACTGCAGTCACAGGATCTCAATATGAACAATCATCATTATTATTATTATTATTTTTTTTTCGCCCAAGGAAGTTTAGGAGAAAGATGTGGGACAAAGTCAAACTAAACTGAATTAAGAACTCAATTAGGTCTCATAAGCTTCATTAGGTCTCAGGAGCAACCTTTGAATAAAATCCAACACACATAATACAATTGTATGACAGATCAGTCAGTAAGTGTTATTTTAGTATCACATATATTTTATAGTTTTAGAAATTTTATTGTGTTTTTATTCATATTCTTATTGAAAAATAAGTCTATCATTTTTATTTTTTTCATATTTATAACATTTATTTATTTTAATCTTTAGCAATTTTAGTACATCAAGTTAAATGAAATGAAATGAGCATTGTTGTATGGGCAACTAGCTGAAATATGAGTTATATCTGCATATATATTTTATTTAGAAATTGAATTTTTATTGTGCTAGTTTTAGCTAACTTTAATCTACATGCTCATAAATGAGTCAATTAAAATCAAATTATTATTATTTGTTTTTTTGGATGGATCAACTAACATTCATTTATTTACATGATATGCAATGGCTGATAAGACTCTAAACTTATGTCTTATTATTCATCATATTCAGTAAAGTCATTAGAAATGCCACTTTCTTACAAGTCATCAGTTCACTGTATGAACTATGAATGGGTGTAATAAGGCCACTCTTAATGAATGCAGTGTGAGATTGTGCTGGTTATGTAATGTCACACGTAACAGAGTCACAGGGTCACAGAGCAGAAAACATTCCTGCTCCTTATACACATGACATATGCCATATGAATCACTTCTTATAAGAGAAACATAAAACACACAAAACACTACTAAAGCAGCCATATTTAGTTTGAGAGTGCTGTGGAATTTCATAGTCGTATTGTGAAGAAGAAATTATAATTAAAGTAGTTAAATTCACATTAATACAATAGTATATAAAAATGTTTAAACAAACAAATCAAATAACACTGTTAGTGGATCATGAAAATTTGTGAGGAATCCAGTCGTGTTCATGTGATAAACCAAAGCTGTGATTACTTTTTCAGGACACCTGTGTCCACAATAAATCAGTCAGGTCAAAAAACATTCACAAGACAAAATGTACAAATTACAAACTGGGACATGATGTTATGCTGACATCATAAGGCACCATGCTGAATGAGAATGCTGTTTAATCCAACTCCTGCTGATATTACTTAACAATACACCATCAGCCGACCAAACCACACAAACACTGACAAAAGAGTCCAAATACAACGCTCAGATCCCAACCAGCAGAAAGAAGTGCAAAAGCAGTAAATGAGTAAATGTCCACAATGTTCCCAGATGACAGTTCTCAGAGTCACAGCAGGTCACTGGTGAATGTGTAATTAGAGTTTATATTCCTCCAGACTGTGTGAAGATTACAGAACCAGACAGCAGAATGAGTCTATGCAACAAGATGAGTCCATATATACTGCAGTGATCCTAACCACACTTTTACATGATTAATACAAAAAGCATTTTTATCCTTAAGTCTGCAAAGAGGCAAAAATAAAATCCTTTACCTATTTATAACTTATTTAAACTCAATGGACGTTAAAAGAACAATGGCAAAAAAAGTAAATAAATAAATAAAAAAACTTTTATATTAATATTTATAAAATTATATTAAAACATAAAATATATTAAATTATATTAAATAAAAATTCTAAATAAAATTAAAAACATAAAATGAAATAAAACAAAATAATATAATATTAAAAATGTATAAAAGAAAAGAAAAGAAAAAAGAAAAGGAAAAGAAAAAGAAAAAGAAAAATGAAATAAAATGAAGGAATAAAATAAAAAAGGGACAAATGGAGAGGAGAGGAGTGGAGAGAAGAGAAGTTACTGCTACTGCATTACTTTTTCAGTGGTCTTGGTTCTGAAAGTATATTTCTCATTCATTTTCTACGGAGACATTTCATAAAGTTGCAAACTTTTCGAATGAGGATTTTATCGAATGGCACTGAATGGAACGTCACTGTGAAATATGGGTGGGGAGTAAAAAAATAAATAAAATTATCTCACAATAGTTTTCTTTGTTCAATTTCGATTTAAATTCTCATTTATTTATTTGTTTCCCAGTGGCATAAATGTACTTCCATAGTTAAGCAGTGAACTTTACTAAACGCATGCAACACGCTTTATGTAGGGTTTTCTGTCACTGAGCATGTAGTTTTGGTCAGAGTTCAGCAGATGCGTTCAGTCTGCTTCCTCGTCCACACTCTCACACCATCTGCTTGGCAGAGTATCAGGTCGCCGTAGCAATCGAGAGGAAAGGCGGGTTGCTAGGTAATTTGGGGTCTCGGAAGGAGAATATCACGCATCAGAAAGGACATAAACGTCACATGGGCTCGATGTGAAAGGTCTCGCAGATTGCAGGGCTTTATCATGGAGATCAGAGGAGTCTCTGAGCAGTATGAAGAGACTGTGTGTTTTCACACTGAGGACTGCAGGTAGAAGTGCCACTTCCAGACATACAGATACAAAGAACAATTATCTGAGTTGTCTGAACACTGCTTTCCATCTAGTTTAATCTCCGTTTACAATATCACAAGAGCAAATTATTTTCTTGTGAAGCTGCACAAATATCAGACCCAATGACATCCAGAACATGTAATCCATTTTATGTTATGAGACATTTTATAATGTGAGAACCAATCATATCCCATACAGCAAATAAATAAATACATACATATTCTGGCCAGAATGTGTTTTAAATATATGCTAAATATATGTTCTAAACAGTGTGGCTCATTTAATCATTTTTTGATACTGAAAATATATTTAGTTTTAATCTTCATATAGCAAAATATTTCAAAATGTATTTCAGGGGGAAGAAAATACATTTCCAATCTTACAGTATTTAGATTAGTAGATTAATTATACTGCAATAATAATATTTACGTTTTTAATATATTGTAATGTTGTATTTTTTTGTACATTGTAAAGTATGTTTTTTTTTTTGCTGATTTTTTATTCAAAAATGTTAAGTTCATGTGTTACAGATGACAAAGTTGTTTAAATGTTTTGAAAAAGTAGATTTATATTTTTTAAATGTATTTTCAAAAATAAAAAATTTGTAGAAAAAATATTTTTATGTTTTAGCAAATATATATTTTTGCCCATTATTTAGAAGTATATTTAAAAATACACATATTTCGTTCACATATTTAAATTGATTTAACATGATTAATATTTGAAAGCTATAGCTGACATTTTCATTAAATAACGGCTGAAATTTGAATTTGTTCCTCAGACAAATCTATTGTACTACAAATCGCACTGACTACTGCTTCGAATTTTATTTATGTCTGTTTTTTTCCTTATCTTGAAAAGATCATCAGAAACATTCTTCAAAACATCTTTTATCTTTTGTGTTCTACAGAAGAAAGAAAGCTCAATGGTTTCAAATGCGTTTACAAAAAAATAAAAATGACAGAATTTTCCTTTCAGTTTAAATATGATGGTAAAAAAGAGGGTGTGTATTGGAGATTATGTCAGTGTAAGTTGACTGTGTCAACACTTCCTGCCACTGCTATATCAACCTCAGTGAAACATATAAATGTCCTTATGGAATGCTGTAGTACTGACTGACATATACAGTAGACACACACACACACACACACACACACACACACACATACAATAACAACTAACATCTAAGGGACAGCTGTTGTGCTTCAATAAAACTCATTTCACATATTACTACGTGGTATTCATTTATCTAATAACATGGGAAGTAACACCTATGCAAAAAACTGTTTCACAGCACAGCGCTCAGAAAATAACTAGTCTCCACAACTTCAACCAGCGTGATCACAGACAACCGGCTCACACGCTCTGTCAATAAAGCCCTGATATCCTCTGTCTCTCTCTCACACACACCGAGACCATTATACTACACTTGGCTTACAGAGTCAAGAAAGAAACAGAAACGATCAGATGAAGCTCACTTACACGACTGCTCTCTTTGAAAAGTTTAAAACTCATCCACTTTGGCATGACGACTCATCTGTCCTCCTTCCACGACTCTGTCCTTGCTTTCTCTCTCTCTCTCTTCTCCCTCCCTCCCTCTCTCTCTGAAGTGTCTCTGATTGGTTGAGTTCAGTAGAGGTTAAAGGCTCAGTAAGGCTGCTTTTCTCATTAGTGAACACCTTTGGTTGTCTCATGTGTCTGAATTTGTCTTTTTGGTTTATCTGTATTCATCCCTGTATGTGTAAGGTGACCAGATTTCTAAAATGGAAATCTAGTTCAGTGGTCAAAACATAATTGAAATCTGCATTGTTATTATCTATGAATTAAAAAAATGGGATAAGTTAAAAAAAGAATAATATAATATAACATAACATAATATATACACACACACACACACATATATATACTGTACATATTATATATATAAGTTTATATATAAACTTTAAGCTTTTCAATTTTTATTTTACATTCACTATTTTGGAAATGGATCTTTACTGCATTTGGGCTTATTACATTGCATTTAAGGCTCATTTTGAGTACAAAGTTTGTGCTTTCTACAATCATTATTGCAAGTGTAACTGTTTAGTTGATTTTTTTGACTTTGTTTATTTTTCATATTGGGTGTACTTTAAACCATGTGGTATAGAATTGTGACGACCGAACTTTCGGGAACATTTAAAATTGCGTGCAAAACAACTCCATACCCTGTTGAGGTTCTGTCATACAGTACATACAGTACAAACTAATCTGACATCAACAGTTAATATGTGAATACCTTGAAATAGATTGCACATGGTTTTAATCGCAATGCAAGAATGACTGCGTGACTCTTGCTGTTGTGAGTGATTTAAATCATAGACATATGGACTGTCTGCTAAAGAAAACATCTGTCACAACTCACATTTGCTTTTAAAATGATTCCATAGCCAAAGGGGGAAAACTGCACATTTTAATGAAAAATCTAAATACGGTTTCATCTTAAGATGAATCCAGAAAGAAATATCTAATGCCGTATGATGGTCTTGTGACATGTGTTCAGTACTGAGCTGTACGGATAAAAGCATCATTATGCAGTATGATGAATGTGATTTCCACAGTGTACAGTAATAAACAAACCCTGAGCTGTTGTGAGTGAATGAAGGAAACTCTTATTCCAGAGAGACACCACACACACACACTGTGAATGTGTCCTGAAAACAAGAGGGAACTGACTTCAGCTGACGTTCAGGAAACCTGTGTAGAAACAGTCATTATTCACCTTTAAAAGCTGAACTTGTGTGATGCACATGTTATAATCACAGAATACACAATGCATCAGTCAAACTACTTGATTAATTGTACATTTCTAAAAGACATGTTTCAAATGAGGTCAAGACCTGATTTACAAATTCAACACTGGGTCTAGTCAGCAGATTGCCTGAATGACTTTAAAAGGGGAGTAAGAAATTTATAACAACTGTATCATTTTAACCTTCTTAGGCTGGTTAAAAAAAAAAAAAATCTTATTCACCTCTAAATAATTGCGCTTAAGAGTTGAGATACACTCTTTTTTTAAAAAAATAAAAAATTTATGAAAGAAAACTAATTTCCTGGAAGTAGAAACAATAAAATTATGCACTTATTTTGGGATTTTAGATTATTTACATTTTATTTAAGTATTTTTAAGTATATTTACATGCAAATTTCTTAATTTCACCATAATTTCTATAAACAAATAGACAAAATTTTGAATGTCACTACAGTAAAAATCTTCTGTAAGCTAAAACATTAAGCAAATATAAGAATCTATCATGTATTGGGCCAGGTTGCTGCCAACATGTGAAAAAAGAAAAACAACATGACTTCATGTCAGGTCAAAATCATGTTATGACAATAATGACCAGTAGATGGCTGATACAGTTGGATATTTATTTAGACATTACCCTAATAATGAATTGTCAACTTCCTAGTTATTATTTATTTATTTATTTTTCACAGTGAAGCTTACAGTCATAGACTCTCAGCTCTTTCTGGGTGTGTGAATCTTTTATACTCTGGACATTTTATAGTCTTTCTCCTTCATTTCTCTGTGTTTGTTCAACATTGTGGGCGATATATACTGTAGATACAGATTATTCAACACACTAAAAAATTGCTCTTCCCATTGTAGGTTGATTTTGACCGTGAAAAGCCATTTTTAAATGACCATTTAGACTAGCTTACCCCCCCCCCCCCCATTTTTTTAGCATACTAAAAGGTCTAAATCCAGAATAAAAAAAAGACGAAAAAAAAAAGATAAACTAATTTGTCAACCACAATAAACAAACTGTTGCTGGATGATTATAAAGTCTCATTATAAAGTCAATCTATGTCACACATATAATATAAAGGCATGAATAAGCTCAGCTGCTTCCTCTTTTTCAAAACAACACAGCAATGTAGAGGATAGGCAACATTTAGTTGTGTAAAATTCAGTCAGAACAGAGTATTTTAAAATCCCACCAGGAGGAAACTGGTGAAGGAAGTGATACTCTTCAAACAGAGTCAAGAGATGGTAACACACGTTCTCCTCTGAGCAAAAGCAAGTCACAGCGATGCGGTCATCTCCAAAACAAACTAACCTCACAACACAAACACGCACAGCTCATAAAACACCACAAGCTATAATGGAAGTGCCTAAAACACCAGCACAAACACGTGTGCTCAGTGTGTCTTACTTTGATTTGATAGGGCGTCTCATAACTCCTATGAGGGCTGAATCCAGCACACAGTTTGAAGAGACTTTTCATGGCTGGACATGACTGTCTAACACATCTGTTTACCGCTCATGAGTGCTGTACTCATCATCTGTGCTGGAGCATGACAGCCCCTGCTCCATTACTAAAGCAGGGAAACCCTGTGGGACATACACCTGTCAATCAATGATCACCTGTCACTTCAGGGGGCGGAGTCTGGAGTTGGGTTCTGATTTTTAGTGGAAAAATCAGCATTCTAGTATGCTACTACTCTAACAATTTTTATAGCTTTGTATTGCAAAAAAGTAGTATGCAGTTCAGCTCAGAACTTACCTAAGAATTCAGTTCAGTATTTAACTTACTACTCACACTATTTTTACTGTATGCAGTATATATAGTGTGTACAATATGCAAATATTTCTATAAAGGATATCTAAATGACTCCAAGTTTGGCTAGTTAGTACAAGTCCTTTAGCACCTGATGTCCCCCCCGTGCTGCTTCTGATGCCTAAGCTCAGTAGAACAGAGAGCAGCTCCAGAGGTCAGAGGTCAGATCTGTGCGTTTGTACCTTGTCACTGTCCACAGTGTTCTGAGAGGTTCTGGATGCGATGGAGATTGTGTCCGGCTGACTGCTGCCATCTCCCTGACTGTCAGCATCTTCACCAGCCTCCCTGCAACCAAACACACAAATAAAAGTCCGATTAGGGATGTGCCCGAAACAGAATACTTTAAACGAATAACGAATTCAAAGAAATAATGATATTCGTCAGATACAGTCAGTCCTTGTTCTTGCTGGATAACAGGAGAGCCAGGTGACAGTACAGTATTTGAGACCACTGATTCTCAAAGTGTGGTACACGCGGGCTACCTCTAGTGGTACGCAGAGGAATGTTAAAACACTTTAAAAAGTTTGCAAAGTGGCTAAATGAAGCCTGTGTTAATTTTTGATCAAGTACTGTAAATTTTTTACTTTACATTTAAGTACAGTACAGTTTTTTTTTTTTTTTTACTTTTTAAGTACAGTATAGTTTTTATTTAACTTTTAGGTACAGTACATTTTAATTTAATCATTTAAGTTTTTTTATTTACCTGTATGTAAGCACAGTGCAGTATTAATGTTCAAACTGTGTATTTACGATGTTAAAGTGGCAGACAATAATACATATTCTTATTAGGAATAAAACTGCCTCGTTTTTGATTTGTGCATAGCTGTAGCTGAATAATTAGGCCTACTACGCTACTGTAGTTTAATGTTGGTCATTATGGTGGTACTTGGAGAGCCAAATATTTTCTGAGGTGGTACTTGGTGTAAAAAGTTAGAGAATCACTGTTTTAGACAATGCAAAAGTGACACAATCTCATTGTATTCACAACTATTGACATTTTGGCGAATTGGTGACTAATTCGTATGAATTTGTAAGATCTCATTCATACCTTTTTGCATTTGCTTACACCCCACTGATTGTTATATTTAGGAGTGGAGCTTCATGCTTTTTTCTAAAAATGGCATGTTTTGTACAAATCATATCATACAAATTCATTAGAAAGCACAATTTCATACTATTATTAATTTTTCTAATGAGATCTGGTTAGAATAAAAATGAGTCGCTTTGCTGTTTCTGATGTGCAGCAGTCATCTGCACATTTAAATAGCTTTAAAGAAAAGATATTTACAGAAATTTTGTAATAAAAAGGAATCAAGTTATAAATTATAACAGGCATGTTTGCCATATGTTGCCATGAAGAGAAAAGAATTCCAATTAAAAAGGGCTTTATTTTGGACAAACTTTCTTTCTTTTCAAACTTTCCCTGCCCACATCCAGTTTTATCGGAATACAGATACAAATAATTTTACTATTGCAATAGATATTGGCTTCACTGCACATCCTTATTCCCGTGTGCACACATTTTAACAAGCAATTGAAGCTTGCATGAGGAGAAAATGCCAAATGTTTATACATGAACATAAGCCTCCTGCATTGTCATGCATAAATGTTTATGAATATTCATGAATGTAGTGTTTGTTCTCATTCTTTCTACAGATTTACATTTAGTCATTTAGCAGATGCTTTTATCCAAAGCGACATACAAATGATCTACAAACGCAGAATCTACAAATAGCAGTGTTTATAACTGCAGTATCTTTGAGAGCTGAGATTATGATTATATTATGAATTAAGTCCGTGTTTCATTTTTAGGACTGTGTGTGCAGAGTATGTAAGTACAGTATGCAATGGCAGAGAGTGTCTGACCTCTTGCTGTTGTTGCGGGGTTTGGCCGGGGTTTTGGGAACATGGATTGGTTCCTTCAGCGCCCCCTTCAGGTGAATGATTCTCTCCTGGATGACTTCTCTGATGTTTTTAATCCATTCTTGCTTCACTTCAATACTGGACGCCTGACACAGACACAGTCATGCACATTAAAAACAGAAGATCCATGTTTTATTCCAAAAGGACAGCAGGACGACACAGCAATCATGAAAACAATCAGGAAATGTTTATGAAAATCTTTGCTCATCAGAAATTTCACTGACTGGAACGTGTTTATGAACACTTACCAATCTAAAAGTAATTTACTTCTAATAAAATGGTAAATAAAATATTAAAACGGAGTGATTAATGTACCTTGAGGACAGTCTTGTTGTCGGATGAGGGTGTGCGTCCCACCCACAGGGCAAATTTACACGGGTCTCCTTCCACATGTTCTGTCACCCCTAATTCAGAAGTCTGCAAACGCAGAAAAATCAGAACAGCACACACAAATATTACAATGAATTCAGTATGCATGGAAAATGTATTTAAGAGCATAAGAATATGGAGTATTTAAGAGTGAGATAACCCAGAGTGAACTGAAAGCGGAACTCTAATAAATTTGTCTAACAAAATTGAAAGAATTTCCTCAGTAAAATCCTAAGTAGAGTCTTAAATTGTGTTTGCGAGACAATTCCAGATGACCAGAAGAAAACCAAAGGCACATCTGGATCTGTTCACAGGCATATTGAACACAGAGAGAGGGGTGACAAATGCCCCATCTGGTCCACACACCTGTACGGGCTGCTTCCAGGTATGTGTGGAAACACTTAACAGAGTTACACAATGTGGTAAAACAGATGGGAAATGTAAAATTCAGATATAACTGTGTTCATGTGTGCACTAACTGACCCTCACACGGGTCTTTCCTTTCATTTATGACACTGAAATGATCTAAAACAGGGCTCAAAAAGGATTTATTTCTGCTTGCTCTCATTTTTTTATTTGAGAAATTAATATATTATATGATTTTTTAAAATATGTATAATATTTAGAATTTAAATCATAATATTACAGTTTTTCTCGATTGCTTAAACACATTTCTTGAAATCATGCCTCTTTTTTTTGCGAAACTGTAAACACAAATCCATAACTTCTAACTCAATTTCCCAAACTTCCTATATTCAGGTCAAAATGAAGCTCTCCACTCAAAACAACTCAATCTTGCTGAAAAAACAAACTTTGCTCTCAGACATGACACACAAACACTAAAAAATACACACACTACAACACAGTTTTACACACTGATGAGATAAATTCAAAACAATACTACAAAAACCGGTAATAAGTGTGGTACTCCCCAAATGTTTTATTCCTCAATTTAATCTACTGTAGAGTACAGTACAATATAACAAACAGCAACAAAAATAATTATACTGCCCCAGTATCCATGAGTCAGATCTGGTGAACTGTTACTGCAAAACTCTACACACAAATCCCTACATTTCTCAGTGCTTACACCATGTGGTCATTTAGAAAGCACTAGCATTCAATATTGTTCACTCAAGTCTGCAAAGTTTGAGCTCAATTAGCACACAATTACCCAAGTGGAAACACTAGGAATCAAAATTTATCACACACCAATCACACACCAATCAGAACCAATCAGAAGAGTAGAGAAAGAAATTAAGGAAGAGGAAAAGTAGGAGATGGAGAGGGAGTACAGAGAGGAAGAGGAGAAGGAGAAAGAGGAAGATGAGGAAAAGAAGGAGGAGGAGGATGACAACACGGAAAATAAAGAGGAAGGGCAAGAGCAAGGGCAAGGCCAAGAAGACAAACAGTCTCATATATTTTAGTTGATGCATGCCAGGGTTGGATCAGGCATGCAAAAGGATTTTACCCCCGCTGCCTGGCCAGGGCCAGTATAGCCTGTGATGTTGAAGAACCATGTTGTTGATGTTGATCCCTGTCCCAAACCAAAGACGGGATGCTGGGGCAGAATAATTATTTTTTGATGTTGTTTGCTGTACTGTACTCTACAGCACATTAAATTAAGGAATAAAACACTTGGGAAGTACCACAAGCAACACTTACAGTTTTTCTCATTTGCTAAGACACACTCAGTGAAGCTGGGATCCACTTGATCTTCATCATCACATTCTTAGCACAGTAGAAGTCTTCACACATTTTTCACACCCTTTGTCAAAACAGTCACCACAGATCTCATTGAAAGACCCCAAACTCTATTGGATTCACTGTATTAAACAAAAGGAAAACATCTATTCACAGCTGATAGAAAGTACTTGCATAATTTTGAATCTCCAATGCACCTGTGGGAAACTTGTTTGCACAACTCTTCAATCAGCAATCAATCCTCATCCCTCTACAAAAGATTTCACCTCTGTCCTGCTATTTGCAAGTATGGATCAAAGAGGCCAAAGGCATGGAAGGAGATAAAAGACCATGGCAGGGTCCAGAGAAAGAGAAGTTTACATACATGGTGGAGGAGTTGCATTACTGTAAAAGGAGAAAATACAGCTCAAGTTTCAAATGAAATTCAGGAAACAATTATTGACCGTGTCATCAATCATAGTTCATCATTTAGAGAGGCTGGACAAAGGGTCCAACCCATTCTGAGTCGGAGAACAAATTACAACATGTAAGTCACAACGTTACTGTATACCACTGTGTATTTCAGCTTTACTGTATTTCCCTGTTGGATGCAGGGACCGTGGACCGTGTCTATGCAGATGTTTCATCAGTCCCATTAATGTTTGTCATAATGTCAATTTTGATATGCTTTATTATTGTTATTGCAATGCATTACTATACCATACAGTTACATGCAACTGGAATAATTTGCTCTATGATTTTTTTTTTTTTAGAGAATAATGCACTTGAAGCTGAAGGCAGCACATCACAAATTAATTTATGTGGAAAGTGAGGAGACGTGGGAGGAATTTAATAAATTGAGAAAAACTGTATTACCGGTTTTTGTAGTATTGTTTTGAATTTATCTCATCAATGTGTAAGACAGTGTAGTAGAGTGTGTATTTTTGAGTGTTTGTGTGTCATGTCTGAGAGCAAAGTTTGGTTTTTCAGCAAGATTGAGTTGTTTTGAGTGGAGAGCTTCATTTTGACCTGAATATAGGAAGTTTGGGGAATTGAGTTAGAAGTTGTGGATTTGTGTTTAGAGTTTCGCAAAGAAGAGACATAATTTCAAGAAATGTGTTTAAGCAATCAAGAAAAACTGTAAAAAAAATTGTACAGACCCCAAACTTTTGAACAGCCTTATGTGTGTAGACTGAGTGATATAACTAGGTACCAGTAGTTTGTTCTTGTAGATGTATTTGGATCGTCCTGCTGAGTCTTTGATTTCTTTACTGAAGACGAGGGAGATCTCGAAGAGGAAGAGGTGGCGGTCTCGTCCCTTACGGATCAGTGATTTGGGGTCCCACACCTGGAAGGTGTCCTGCAGGATGAGCTCACCCTGAACATCCAGATTCTCATCAAAACCTGACGGAAGAAAACATCACTTCAGAGGCTTAAGCGTATCTGTGGAAAGTGTGTGTGAGTGTGTGAGTGAGTGTGTGAGTGAGTGACTGACTGTGTGAGTGTGTGTATGTGTGTGTGTGTGTGTGTGTGTGTTCGGTGATGTTGTACCCTCCAGCATGCTGACGTGCATGGCGTCGTTGGCTCTCTTTGGGACACTCAGCATGACCTCCAACCCGTCTTTAATTTCACCTTTGCCTTCTTCACAGCAGGACAGCAGCTCCTGTAACCACACATACTGTACTGAACACTACACAGCACACCGAACACAATGTCTGACCTTCTCAAAGCAAACACTGAATGTCTGGGAGACACGTGGTACCTTGAGAAGCAGCTGGTATTTGGTGATTCTCTGCACAGGTTTGATGAGGTATGAAGATATAGAGTTGGCCAGACCATGTCTCTTCTGAATCTCCTGTTCAGAGCAGACAAAAACCATCATCATATATGAACAGAGCATCATTCATACACTGACACTCTGAATACAGTGACATCCTCAGGGTCAGTGACTCACTGACTCCATCTACTGACCACTTCATAGTGCTCTATTGAACGTCAATGAGTAATTTCATTTCAGCTAAATTTAACAGAGTTATCAAATTGATGATTTAGAAAACTCATGTGTACTTACGTCAAAAAAACTCCCAGCATGCTCTAGGATGAGCTGACTGGAATCTGGTTTGTTTTTGCAGTACGTCACATAAATATTAAACCTATCAGCCTGAAACACAAACACACAAGATTTAATTCAGCATATCAAAGAAAAACAAAAAGATCTGTCATCTTTAATTTCAGTGAATATTTGAAGTGTTTAGCTGATTGTGATTTAATTTTTTGTTATTTTATTTTTTATTATAAAATAAAATACAGAATATTACATACACACAGTATATGGTTAGAGTTTGGTTTAGGGTTAGTTGCTTGTAATCATGTTAATTTACTGTTATTATTCTAGCAAGTATATATAATGTTTAAAAAGGGCACTGCAAAATAGAGCATTAGAAAAAAAACAAACAAAAAAAAACAAAATAAATAAATAGTTAAAAAAACATAAATTGTGTGAGTTGTTAGGTGCACAACAACATAAACAATAACATCATTTTCTGAGCAAATGTAATATTTTATAAACACTCACCCATGTAACAAAGCAATGGCCCACATCCTCAGGTAACTGCTCATAATTGATCAGCTCTTTCAGAAATATACTATAATACACACAAAACAACATGCAAATGAGTCGTAATCACTGCATTTCCTTATCACATGGGATACACAATTTGCATATGTATAATTTTAATTGGAAAGCATATTAGTCACCTCTTTCATCTGCGAAAATAAGAAAACTGTGTGTATGCTGATAAAAAGCTCAGTGGCTTATAATGGGCTAAAAATGTAATTAATATTTGATTTAATGAGAGAAACTCACTTATTATGGAAGTCATAAATCTCCTGGATGTTTCCAAAGATGATGTGCTCTTTGTTGGCAATTCCTGAAGGGATTTCCTCTACACCATTGGTCATCTCCCACAAATACGTCTAATAAATAAATCACACAAAAAGAAGTGAGTAGATGCAGGAATTTACTGTCTGCAATCATTGGCATGCAATATCTCAGTGTACACCCTAGTAAAAAAGTACATACTAAGTATAGTTCAAGTGCATACTAAGTATAGTTCAAATCAGATAACTCGAGACTTACTGATATAAAAATTATAATAAACTTTACTTATTACTTGCATATTACTTGTGCACAATGCACATTTCTTAAGTCTAAAATGTGTTTTAATGTCACTTTTTATGAGGATTGTATGATCTTTGAATAATATCAGACTTTAAATGCAAAATATTTAAAGTATACATGAAGTATACTTGCAATGGTTCCACTTCAGCACAATAAAATATACCAAGTATATCTTTAATTGTAATTCAGCACTACTTTTGCACAATTAAAGTGCATTAAGTACAAAACTTGTTGTTCCAATGTAGAAATATTAGGCACCAATTACCTGTGGCTGCTGCTAAACTCTTTATGCATACAATGATCCTCCCTCATTTATCTTATTGTGCTACAAGTTGGTCCCATACAAGTATAACTACGTTAAAACCATTATATACTATCTATAAACGAGCTGTGAAAATTTTAGCTAAAAAGCCAAGGAGTTATCATCACTGCAATATTATTAAAAATTATAAATTATTGACGTTTGCTAATTTTAAATTTTTTGCTGATGTGTGTTTGATGTATAAATTATTTCATGATTTTGCACCACCGCCTCTTAAACAATGTGTGACTTTCTGTAAGGACAATATCAGGCAGACTAGGTCATCAGTTAGAGGTGATTGTTCAACTAAATTTAAGAAAACTGTTTTTGGACAATCAGTTTTTTCAGTTAGAGCAGCAGAAAGATGGAATTTAATACCTGTTTATATTAGAGCGTGTGCAACATTTAGTATTTTTAAAATTACGCTTAAAGTATGGCAAATTAAGGAAAATCAAATATGTGATCATTGAGTTGATTTTTTATTTAATGGAGTATGATGTGATATTGTATGTGTTGTATGTATTGTATTGTATTGTATTGTTTTGATTGAACTTGGTAATTTTGTAACAACATCCTGCCCAGGGACTGCAGATGCAAATTAGCTTTATAGCTAACTCTGGCACAACAGTTTTGTTGTGCATTGTCCCTGTATAAAAATAAAAGAAATAATAAATAAAAAAAATAAAATAATAAGATTTTAAGTATACCAGTTTAGTATACTAAAAGTATACTCTGCAGGACATTTTATTAAGTGCATAAATATAAAAATGTATTTGTAGTATACTTAGCATGAAATAAATGTATTTCAAATACATTTAAGTATATTTATTTTTCACTAGGGCGGTAGATGTACAATAAAGACCTTTGGCATCTTACACGTGTCGTATCATGGCAAATATATTTCTTTTAAAACAATGGATTGATGTACATATAAACAGAGATATAGAAGACTTAAAGGTAGAGCAGCAAAAATGTTTAAATAAATATTTATTAATATTAATAAAACTGAAACACTTACCTCTAAACATTCATGCAAGTCCCTCACATAAGCCTTTTCTGTCTGTAAAAGCTCTGCTATAATAAACCTGCAACAATACAAAGCAGAGACCGATTATAAGGGTCTGAAACTGTGATGTGTGTGTGGAGCTGCTGTCTGGAGGCTGTGTATGATCATTTACTCTTTCTTCCGGGCTGATTTCCTCTTTTCCTCGTTGATCTCGTGGTTGGGGTCACGCAGTTTGACCTCTGGGTCAGTCAGACTGGCTGGAATGATATCCAACTCCAAATCCTTATTATCCTGAAACACACAGACACACAATCAGATCCCACGAAAAAAAAAAAAATAAATAAAATTATGAGCAGAGGGTCACTGTTGCAGAATGTTGTTATGTTCAGAACACCCTGCTGCTATGTGTGGTCTATGCACACTGTATGAACTGATACATTTGTCAAAATGTGTAGTTTACTGTACACACAAGATTAACACACTGTATTATACTGTATTGTGCTTTCCATTTCAACTGTGACTAATTAAACAAAAGCCATATAAACAGGTTGGGAAAGAGTTTATTTTTAAAAGCACAATAATTTCCTAATAATTTTCATATTACAAACAAAATGAATAAAAAATGAATAAATAAAATATCTTTAAATATGTATATACAGTGCTGCTTTAAAGTTTGTGAACCCTTTAGAATTGTTTATATTTTTTTTATATTTCCAAAACATCATCAGATTTTAATTTTGTTGTCTTGCTGCATGACCCACGTTCTCTTGAGAGTCTGTTCTTAAACAGATGTCCTGACATTGTCCTTTATAATTTGCTGGTATAATTCAGAATTAATTGTTCATCAATGATGGCAGGCTGTCCTGGCCAAGATGCAGCAAACAGGCCCAAGCCATGAGACTACCACCACCATGTTTCACAGATGGATAAGATTCTTAAGCTGGAATGCAGTGTGTTCTTTTCTCCGAACATAATAGCTTCTCATTTAAACCAATAAGCTCTATTTTGGTTTCATCCATCCATTAAACCTTTCTCCAATAGTCCTCTGGCTTGTCCACATGATCTTTAGCAAGCAATTTTCTTTTTGGAGAACAGTGGCTTTCTTCTTGCAACTCTGTCATGCACACCATGTTTGCTCAGTGTTCACTTACACAAACATGATCAGACTTTGATAGATCCCTGTTCTTTGAATAAAACAGGTCACATACTGTCATTGCACTGACTGAAAACACCTCTGCACAGATGGACTCTAATTTCACCTTTAAATTAACTACTAATCCAAGAGATTCACATACTTTTGCAACGCACAGATATGTAACACTGGATAATTTTTCTCAATAAATAAATGACAAAGAAAATACTTTTCTCTCACTTGTTTGATTCGGTTCTCTTTGTCTACTTTCAGGACTTATGTGAAAATCTGATGATGTTTTGGGTCGCATTTATTCAGAAATAAAACAAATTCTAAAGGGTTCACAAACTTTCAAGCAGCACTATATATATATATATATATATATATATATATATATCAAATAAATAATAAGTTATATATTATAATATATTATTATAATAAATTATATATCATTATATCCTCCTGAGACCCAGCTATGGAGTTTTTGCCTCTGTAGTGGACATTCTATTTTAGTGAATTTCTCTGTGACCTCACATGTCACAGTTTTAAGTCTGGATGTCTTGTACAGAGCACATTCATTGCTTTTTAGAGATACTAAATTGTTTTAAGTTTCACCATGACCACAACCTCTCCTAGGTCTTTAAAGATGGCTAAATTTAATTTAGTGAAACATTTTACATCCTTATAGAACTATGATTATATTTTGTAATTAAATCTGAATAATTTTCAAATTGTTTGTCATAAAGCAACATCTCAGGAAAATGTTGTGGGTTTTCAAATTCAAATATGACTTCCTGATATGAAACAGGACATCATTTCATACATGTCCACTGTAGCGGACACCAGGACTAAATGCATTTTTGGAGACATAACAATTGAATAGGAAAATAACTTATTATCAATTTTCTTATGAAATATTAGATATTATTATGAAAATCTGGCCAATTATTAATCCCATTATGACAATTCTTTTTCAACATGCTGTCCCAACAGCAACACATTAATACGCAAATTAGATACAGTGTATATATACACTGTGTTTAATGGGAAAACCAGTTTATGGAAATTTGTACACACACATTGCATAAAACAAAATGGTATATCAAATCATTTTGTTATATATTTTATAACATAGTTGAGAATCATCCTTAAACAAAGTTTAGTATAAAAAACCTACAAATTAATTGGTGATCAATCCCTTTGTTTTTGCCTTTTTGTTGTCTATTCATGCCATTTTATTTTTTTAGAAAAACTGAGTCCTAATGCCCCCTACAGAGGACATAGAATAAAATATGAATAAAATATAATTTTTCTAAATTTTTTTTCTTATGCTAAACAATGTAATGACATGAAAAAATACTAAAATCACAAAGCATTTTTTTTTTGGGGGGGTCTCAGGAGGATATATATTTGTTATAATAAATTTTAAATAAAAACAAGCAATTTCCTATCAGCGATACAGTGCAGGTTAAGGGGCTACAAAAAAAAGAAAATAAATAAATAAATACATTAAAAAAATATTATATTATTATTATTATTGCTGGTTATGTGCAGTACCTCAGAGCTGATGCCCAGAGCGTTCTCCAGACTGCAGCGGTATTTGCCCATGCGCAGGGAGAAATCTCTGTAGCGCTTGTCCACTGCCGCCACCCACTTCTTCAGCTCGGTGACGTGAGTGTGGCCCTTCTCCACAAAATTATCTGCCAGCTGGATCAACATCTTCACTTTCTCTTTAGTTTGCTGTGTCACACATGAACATTATGTGTGTAAGTGTGTGGTGTGATCATTTATGCTCAACACGCGTCATGTCGTGCAAAGTGACAAAATGCATCTTTTAAAAGTTCCTCAGAGAGAATGACTTGTTTGAATACATTATTATCATTGTCATACATTAGAGACTAATAGTAAATGCAGGAGGAAGAGGTGAGGGGAAGTGTTTGTGTCTCTGTACCTTGGCAGAGACGCGGAATTCTTCGTATTCTTTGAGCAGTTCCTGAGTTTTCTCCACCGAGTCTCCAGGGGACGTGTGAGAGGCGAGATACACCTCTCCAGCCTCCTCGATCCACTCTAACGCCTGACACAGAGACAAACAGAGTCCATCAGATGATTCCAATCAACACACAGATCAGTCTGTACAGCAGACTGTGAGGTCTGGGATTCACACACACCAAACATTCACCGAATCAAAAACACCCAATGAAGAATGTTCTAATATTATAATAAAGTGAATGTGTGAAAAAAATAATTAGAACGTAATGTAATTGAACTATATCTGCCAGCATTTTACCTTTATTCTTCCAAATATGTCAGAGCTTAATGTTTTTATTTTATTTTATTTTTTTAATGTTTTATATTATTGAGTAAGACTCAGATGACTTTATGGTGTGACTGGGAAATCTTGTAACACTAAAGATCATCCGCGTATAAATATGAAAATTTCCTTTAATAAAAGTACCAATCTACGGAAGAGGATTAGGGCCAAACAATAATAAAAAAATAAACCATCTCGAGATTAAAATCGTTAAATTTCAAGAAAAAAGTCTAAATAAAATGTTGAGAATAAACTCGTTAAATTACGAGAAAAAAGTCATGAAATTTAAAAAAAAGTCGTTAAATTTCAAGAAAAATGTTTAAATGAAATGTTGAGAATAAACTTGTTAAATTACGAGACTTTTGTTTAGTTTATTCTAGTTTATTCTCAAAAGTTTTATTTCAACTTTTTTCTCTAAATTTAACAAGTTTAATCTCGTATTATAATGACTTTAATCTCGAGATGGCTTCATTTTTTTTTATTATTGCTTGGCCCTAATCCTCTTCCATACCAATCTAACCAATTTTTTAATTATTATTATTATTTTTAAATAAATCTTAAGTTTTTTTTTATTTTATTTAATTTTTTTTAATGAATTGAAATATCTTAAGCAGCTAAATAATTATCTTATCTTAAATAGGAAATACTTATAAATATGAAATATATTTTTGTTTGTCCCCATTTACAAACCGCTACACGAAGCGCAACAAAATAGAGAAGGTCTCAATGTATGTTTTTAAAACTACTTCATTTGACACAGTGTGTCACTTTGCGTCTCACAGTCTTAAAAACACAGCTTAGGTTGTACATGCCAAAGAAATACAACTCCGTACTATGCTGTCTAACACATGTGACCAATTATTAAAAATCATTGCAGACAGAATTCAAGAATGTGTCTTCTGTGTGTCTTCACAAAAGCGCAACACATACTCATTCATGCAGATGAAGATAAATACACAAACTAAAAAAAGTGCAGTTGCTAGAGTTTGCGAACACACACACACACACACACACACACACACACACACACACACACACACACAAACAGTGATTTAAAGTGCAGTTCAGTGTTTTCACCTGTTTGGTGCTGCGTTCAAACACCACATACTGCTGACACTGATCCAGACGCCGCTTCTTCATGGTCCAGAAATGCAGAACTCTGTTTTCCCTCTGTAGCAGCTCATTCAGGATGGCTGTACAAATGCAACACAACACACATGACAAATGATTAACATGAATAAATGAATGACTGGATAAATCAAGAATGAAGACTTCTAAGCTAAAAAATAAAAGAGAACATGGACACATATTTATCAGATTGTGATATAATCAGCTTTGAAGCTCTGACCTTTGACCTGTTGCTCAGGGCCGCGGGCGTTGCTAGATGATCCCTGAGTGCTGACATTATTCCGATGGATATATTTCAGAAAAACCTCAGCGTTTCGCCTGGCCAGAGTACATGCCTGAGGAACACAGCAGACTTTACAGATCCAAAACAGACCCTCACATACACAGTGCAAAGCTTAGGTTGGATTTCTTGATATTAATTTTGCATAAAGATACAGGAAATTGTCCCTGCTCTTCTGTAAGATGCAGGAGACTCTTTTGCGATTGTTATTATTAAGTCGGTAACTTCATCTGGACTGACACCGATTAAGCATTTGAGAGTTCAGTTCAGTTCAGTAGTGACCTTGAGAAAAGCCTCTTTCTGCTCCAGGTGTTTGCTGATGAGCGGTAGAACATGATCCATCTCTGCTGAAGATCCCAGTTTATCATGAGCTCCACACCAGTCCTCATCTCTGCGGTACTCCTGCTCCAGACTCTCCAGCACGCTACACACCTGTGAATAAGCCATTCGCATGACATTTAGCATGACACAGGTTTGGGTAACTAGCTGTCACTAGTGTGTCACTAGCTGTTAGATATTATTGATATAAATAATTTAATTATATAATTTAGTGTATTTACTATATATTTCATTATTTTATTTAAAATTGTATAATTATTTTTTTAATAATACAGTTTAAAATGTAAATTGTATCTTTTGTAATAAAATTATGAAATTATTTTCCAGACCAGACCCCAGCATGGTTCTTGCTCAATGCAAGAGTTTTTTAAACCATCAAGTGTCCCCTTGAAGAAGACCACTTTGCATCTCATAATCAACAGTTATTTGCTAGCAAAATGTGAAAATAAGTCAACTTTAGCATATTTTTAAAAAGAGTACTTAGTATGAAATAATATACTTCAAAGTACAAACTGAATGTAAAGTTTTTAGACACTTAGGGCCAGTTTTACTAACAGCTTGCACTAGCGCAAACCGTCTTTTGGCATTAAAATAGTACTGTCAGGTTTTACTAAAGACGCGCAGTGACGAATTAGTGCTGAAAAGGCGTGGACACAGTCATTTTTGCACCTGACCTTATTGAATATGCATTTCTAGGAGTTTCCCTTTCAGACACAAAAGTTATGGGAGGAGAGTATTCAAATGAATCACACAACGCGTTTAACTAACGTTTGCGCTCGTCAAATTACTGGTATTTGTGCCATTATTTAATGGTCAAATAAAGCATGTCTTAAACTATTTTGCGTTTGAAATGGCTGCAATTATTGTTGCTAGGAGAGGCACTGCAGCAAACAGAGAGCATGTGGTAGAAGGTAGAGGATTTTTTTCACATGTATTAATTTATTTAGAAAGCAAGAAGAACACATTGTCCAAACATATCGTTTGCCAAGCCATGCTATTTTTAATTTTTTCAGGAAATAAAAGACAACTTGGAACCCTCAACTAGGAGTCACGCAATATCAGGTCTATCAAAACTTCTAGCAAACCTTCATTTTTTTGGCCTCCGGTTCTTTTCAACGTACTGTGGCTTCTTTATTTCTTTATTCTTTATTTGCGACTATGCTAATTGACGCTGCGTTTGGTACATTGCGTTGGTCGATATGTAAATGAGATGTTGCGTCTGTGTTCTTTAATTTGCGCGTTGTTAGTAAATCACCCGCAGAAATTTCCACACTCATCTGCACTATTTTGGAATTGCACTCTCGTACTAATTTGCCCTGTTTAGTAAAACTGGCCCTTAATTGCATGTTATTTACAATTACATTAAAATGTATTATAGCTAAAATTTATGTGAAATCAAATAAGTTGAACTTTACTGAAATGCCTACTTTAGTAGGACTTCAGTGCATCTACATTGTACATTTGTAATTGCATAATTGCATTGTCTGATTAAGGTGTAAGGCCAAAAGGTATGAATAATCATTTAAAATGCATAAAGCTAAAATAATAATCGGTAACACTTTATTTTAGGGTCTCTTAACTAGTTGCTTATTAGCATGCATATTACTACAATATTAGCCATTTATTAGTACTAATTAAGCACATATTAATGCCTTATTCTATATGACCTTATTCTACATCCCTATTCCTACCCAATACCTAAAATTAACAACTACCTTACTAACTATTAATAAGCAGCCAATTAGGAATTTATTGAGGGAAAAGTCATAGTTAATAGTGAATAAGTGTTCCCTATTCTAAAGTGTTACCAAATAATCTAATGTGACTAAACTTGCATACCATGTACTTAAATATATTTACATGACATACTTACATTACTTATATTACATATTATGTAATGACAATGATGAAGATTTACAGTGGTGGCCAAAATGATTAGAACACTAGTATTTTCACCAGCTAAAAAGTTATTTTAAGTCAGTTATTTATATCTTTTGTTGTAGTGTGTCAGTAGCAAATTTACATTTCATTTTGCCATTAATTGTAATAATCATGTGAGATTTTTGTCTGACAACAGCCAGTGCTCCACACAGAGATCTAATCTCATCATCATCCAGTCCATCTGGAATGCCATGAAGAAACAGAACAAACTGAGACAGACTAAATCCAGAAGAACTGTGGTAACGTCTCCAAGATGCTTCAGGAAACCTATCTGCAAAGCTATAGTACTGTTTTAGGCACTTGTGTAAAAATAATGAAGCATCTTGGAGATGTTGCCACAGTTCTTCCGGATATTTCCTACTGACACACTACAGCAAAAGATAGAAATAACTGACTTAAAATCATTTTTTAGCTGGTGAAAATACTAGTGTTCTAATAATTTTGGCCACCACTGTATATTACATATAAAATATATTACATTTAAATATAATATCAAATAATATGCTACAGTTAAAATTCTAATCAAGTACTTTACACGTGCTTTACACTACAAGTGCACATTCAACACAATAAAGCATGCATTTTTTCACATTGGTAATGTGCCACTGAAACTAATCTTGGGACACCTGGCTGTCTTTTGTTGTACTGTAAGTCTTCTAGGGTTGTATCAGCCATGGTGAAGTGATGCAGAAGCCAGGAGGATCAGCTGATATGTGTGTGTTTCTCAGCACCTGTTCTGACGTCTTGTAGAAGGCCACGGAGGCGTTGACCAGCTTGAGTCTGTCTTCCATCTTCAGCATGAGCTGTTGCCAGTGTACTGCCACCTTCTCAGCACAGCTGCGGATGGCCTCAGGGTCAAAGTGTCCAGCCTGTAACATGATCTCTGCCTTCTGCTGCACCTGCAGTGCGCTCTGATGAGTCTTCTGAAGAGAGTTGGCGTGGAACAAAGACTACAGGGAGAGAAGAGAGAGAGAGAACAGCAAGTTAAATATACCTTAGCCCGGAGGTCGACAGCAAAATCAACAAACAGTAACTATGGCACTAACCAAACCACTATCATACAGTGGTGGTCCGTAATGAAGTTTTTTTGCATACATTTAGATAAAGTATCTGTACTTTATCAGTTTTTTTTTGGGGGGGGGGGGGTAACTTTTACCAAACAAAACAAAATATTGTACTTTCCACTGTATTACATTTACAGTTTTTACCAATTTCAGAACCTTGAAGTCATTTTTAAAAACTCTAGACACAAAAGTCAAAACAGTCATTATGGCTGTCCAATGTTCAAAACTTTGCATGTTGCATACATACGTATCTTTAAAGAAGCCTTGCATTTGCAGAATTATTGGTTCAAATAACTAATTTATCATGAAATATCATAGAAACATTACTTTAGTTTTTTTTTTTTTTACAGTTTTTTACAATAATGTTTGCACTATTAACAGAACCTTAATGTGATTTTTTTTCAAAACTGTAGACACATAATTCACAACTGATGATCAAAATGCACGTTTTTCAAAACACTTTTCAAAATCACTGGTTCAAAATGACAACTTAACATCAAAGTATTACTATTTCAAAATGCAACTTACGCATTACATCTGAATAGAGTGTTTATTCATTTCATTATAATGATCTAATTATCAATTGCTACAACTGCTCAAAGTGCTACGTAACTGTTGCATTACTCTTAAAGCATATGGAAAATTATGAAAAACATTACGTAAGTGAAGCAACTGAGGACAGAGTATGTTCAGGTATGATCAGTTTCAAGATGCCTGTTGTTGGGAGAAAAAAAAAGGTGATAGAGCTGGAAGCTGATGAAAACCATTCATATTTTTGGATGAGGCAGGCTTTAACCCTGCCAAGAGATGGAGGAGAGGTTGAGAGCCCAGCGGTTGAGAGGGACCCAGAACGATGTTCTCTGTGGGGCCCGACCACCCCCCACTGAATGTGATTTTGACTGAGAGAAATCACAGTTTCAGGCTCATCCACAGTTTATCACCTTGTACCCCCATACTCCCGTTTCCTTACTGTAACCTGACTGAGGAGTTTTTTTCTCCACATGGAGGTGGAAGGTTCACAATAGGCTCCTCACTAATAAGCCACTCTTCTCCAGGCCATGGATGCTGTGTGCAATGGCATCACAGGAGGAGACCAATGTCAGGCCTGTATTTGCCATGCAGGAAGATTTTTTCCAAGATCTTCAGCTAATGAAAACATCCATTATGATGTGGATAAGAATCTGTGGCCAAATTCACAAGACAGGGTTGATAAAAACAACTCCAGTTTACATTTTACTGTAGGCCTACTGTAGTTTTATCTTTATTATTATTATTATTTTTTTTTTTTGGAAAAACCTGTTGTGAGTTGATTATTTCATCAATAATTTTCTAATTTTGTTTAATGATTCCAGTGTCTGTACTTTTCTCTCTAGTCTATTACAATGATGTGTGAATGTGTAGAACCATAATGAAAGCTGCATAATATGTTTTGAAAAACTATATTTAATGATTGTACTAACAACTACACATTGCAACTATGGGTATCTTGTGTGTTGGGTGATGTAAAGTAATGTTCCTATGATATTTCATAATAAATGACTATTTTGAACCAATGCTTCTGCAAATGCAAGGCTTCTTTAAAGATATGAACGCAATATGCAAAGTTATGAACATTGGACAGCCTGTGTTATACAAATAATGACTGTTTTGAGTTTTGTGTCTAGAGTTTTGAAAATTGACATGAAGGTTATGTTATTAGTGCAAAAATGATTGTAAAAAACTGTAACCCAAATGCTGGGTTCAGCTTGTTGGGTCATTTTATTGGGTTGTTTTTAATATTTTTACCCAGGTGCTGGGTAGTTTTTCTGTAACTAAGTTGCTGGGTCACTTTTAATGCTGGGTTATTTTTTTCTGCCCAACCGCTGGGTTGAGCCTGTCTCTGGCGAAACAACCCAGCTGCTGAGTTACAGTCAGAGCACGGGCTTTCTGAGTCCACTACAGGAGAGAGCGGTTCTCAGCGCTGCCGATTTGGTGCACTTCTTCAGCGAAATAAAGGTTACATTTTATTGTTGACAGTTGAATACACTTAAATTAAAATGCTACTTTTAAATGTTTTTTTTTTATTTCTAAAATGCTTGTTGAACGAATTTAAATGTACGTAATATTGTAAATTATGCTGTATTCACCCAAATAAATTAAATTTGTCTTGTATTTTGTCCATGTGTTCTTGCTTAATAATAAATGTTCATCTTTTGATTATTGCTGTTGCCTCTAGTAATTCTGTGTGTGATAACCTTTTTTAATTTTTTATTTCTAGCCAATTAAGGCAGCAATACAATCATTTTTTATACAATAGTTGACATAAATAAAATTGAATTAACTCTTTAATCACAAGCATTAAAGGAGACAGATAATTAAAAGTAAACAACTATTAGAGTATATCATTTGAGCATCTTTTATGGGACATCATCCAGCGGCCCTCCTACTCCAGACCGCTGACAGCTTTAGGTTTTCTACAGTCAAACGCTGGCCTGTGTTTTGTCTGCTGGCATTATCATGATGAAGGAAAATATAAATCTAACTTTAATAGTCAGCTATGGACATTTACTAGCAGAGTTGCGCAGGTAGAACCTCGTCCAAAGCAGGAAATAGAGACCGCTGCCAAGTCCTGTGATAAATGACATGACTACTGTACTGAGAGACAGACTGATAGCAGAAAGCATGAGTCATTCCTTTGCTTTGCTTGAAAAAATCTTAACACTAAAACTGTTGAGAGTGAATATTGTCTGCCAGAATCTGCCCTTATATCACCAAGTTTATACAGTGCTCTCAAAAGAAAAAGCCGTGAATTGCAGTAAAAACAGCGGAGCGGCTCTAGACTGTCTGTGGGTCATAAATCCTTCAGGAGAATGTTATGATCCCTGAGTGAAATTTTATGAATGGACAATTCCTGCTGGATCTGTTTAGAATATCCTCAGAGTAATCACTTCCATACATCCCTCAGTGTTAAACTGTATGCTGAGAGCATGGAGTAGGAAGGTTTTTGACTAAAACTGAAGAGAGGAGATGTGATATTATAATATATCAACATAAAATGCAGGCACATTTTATGTTGATAGATGCTGATATGTAAATGTGAATGTGATTTCTGAACATTTTAGACTCCATAGATGGTTTTTTTGGACTGGCGAGGGATTTTTTGTGCATTTTTGAGTATGTCTACAGCATGTCAAACTACTCCTGTTTTTCTTTTTCCTTTATATGACCTTTAAAAAAGAACAAGAGAGATTGAAAGAGAGAGAGAGAGAGAAAGAGATGGGGGAATGGACATTACTCATCTATGTAAAGGTCAGGGCTGAAGTACTGTTACTATAGATGTCTCACAGATAAAAGTTGTACAAAAATGTTCAGAATGTACAAAGAGAGAAACAGAGATAGTGAGGGATAGAGCCTGTGTGTGTGTGTGTGTGTGTGTGTGTGTGTGTTTACCTCTATCGCGAGTTGGAACTGTTCGTGTTCTCTCTGTAGTTGTTCGGCCTCTGACAGTGAACTTGCGTTCGCCATACTGGCATCCAACATAGACTCACCATTACGAATCCAACCCAGAACCTAAACAACACACAATACAACACACACAACTTTAGCACTGAAACACAGCACACAATATAAATATGACCTTATTCAATACATCTTCAATAAATCTTTGTTAAAAATAATTACACTTAAGCATACTTTTAAAAAGAGTACTTAGTACGGAAATAATATACTTTAAATAATAAAATATACTAAGAATATACTTGCATGTGAATTACAGTAAATGTAATCAATAAAATTAAAATGTATTACAGTTTACATTTAAATTAAATGCAATGAGCTGAACATGTTTTTTTGACCCACCTAAGTAGGACTTAAGTACATGTACAAGTACAAGTAAGTCTTTATATACAATTGCATCATTATTACATTGAATTTCTCTGAAATACGGCTGTGTACTGCTGAATGTACTGAAAAACATTTAAGGTTAACTAAATATATTTTAACGTCAATTTAAACATATTTGTAATTGCGCATTTGTAATGATGAAGTTGCAATTTGGTATATTTAAAATATATAAACTTTAAATATAATGTCAAATAACACACTACACACTACTTTGCATAAAGTACATTCTTAAAGTACTTCGCATGTAGTATTTTCTAATCCATCCATCTATCTATCTATCTATCTATCTATCTATCTATCTATCTATCTATCTATCTATCTATCTATCTATCTATCTATCTATCTATCTATCTATCTATCTGTCTATCTATCTGTCTGTCTGTCTGTCTGTCTGTCTATCTATCTGATCTTCGTATCTTCAAGCGGTCAGTCTTGAATATCTGAATATGTCGCTCTCAGTGTGGACTGATATCCCGAGGAGATTGAGCAGAACTCATAACTCTCTCTGCTCATTTCTCTCCATTAGCGCTCGTGTAGTGGCAGACATTTTAAGGCTGTCCCTGGTGACAGCACTTTGGTCCTCTGATTGAGATTAGCTTTGAGAGCCACACTGAATCTCTCTCTATTGATTATCAATCAGAGGAACCGCCAGTGACAGAGCCAACAGAGAGTCACACGAGAGCCCAGCACTATGATACATCAAGAGTGTGAGAGAGGAGAGAGCAACCTCAGACAACCAATATTTTGTTATTTTTGATGAATGGATCAGTGAGGGTGAGTCCTCTTTAAAGAGCTGTGGCATTCTGGGTAAAGGGAAAACACACATACACTACTGTCCAAAAGTGTGGGGTCAGTACGATTGATTATGTATGTATATGTGTACAGTATGTATTTATTTATTAAGCAAGGGGCAGATTAAACTGATTAAAAGTGACAGTAAAGACTTGTTACTTTAAATGAGTATTTACAAAAAAATTACAAATAAATGCTGTTTTTGAACTTTCTATTCATTAAATAATCCTGAAAGAGTATCATGATTTCAACAAGCATGTTCAATCAATCAATCAATCAATCAATCAATCAATCAATCAATCAATCAATCAATCAATCAATCAATCAATCAATCAATCAATCAATCAATCAATCAATCAATCAATCAATCAATCATTTAAAAACTGAGCACTAATTCAGCTTTCCCATCATTGGAATAAATTAAATTGCAAAATATATTAAAATAGAAAACAGTTATTTTACACATACATGTGTATTTTGGATGTTTTCCATCCACTAGTCTGGAAGAAAATAGCAAAAATCTCAAAATATCCAGCTAAATAATTATAATAATAATTAAAAAAAAATAACTATAAAAAAATACTTAACATTTATGTTCATACATTTAAGAATTACTGTAGCAGTTTTGCATTGGACAAAACTTTGTATACTTTATGGTTGTGTTACCCAACCCTGGTCCTGGAGCACCAGCAAAAATTCACATTTCAAATGTCTCTCTTATCTAAGACACACATTTCAGGTCTTGGAGTCGCTACCAATCAGGGTTGGGAAACACTGCTACAGTATATATTATGGACAGTATGCTAAATGGAATATATCTTTGGGGAATCATTTCAGCTGTGGCTCTGAACATCTGCCTGATCTTTATCCCAAGACTGCACTAAGAATATGAAGAAAACAGAACAATAAATATAACTTTGAGTAGCCAAACAGCAGGAAACATTTTTCATTGATAAAGTTTCACTTTTGGCCCTGAGATGGATAAGCAGATGGACAAATAGACTGGAGAGCTGGAGAATGTATATAGTGAGTTGCTATAGAAGTTACTGACTGTGTATGACTTCTGTCTCATTTCTAAAGTTTATGATGAGCCACTAAGTTGAGTATTCTGTGTGTGTTACCTGTTTAACCTCAGCCTGTAGGTGGCGCAGCTGCACACACTGCTCCAGGCGTTTCTGTGTGTGTTCAGCACTCACATCCAGTTCATGCTGTTTCTCATTAAGAAACTCCAACAGCTCCTGAACTTGAGTGGCCAGATCCACCTCCTTCTCACCGGTCAACTCAATACCTGCATATCACACACAAATACACACTTCTATTTATATTCCTGCAGAATCATTGTCTGAAAGAACACGTTTACAGCTCATCACCATTGGGTGGCAGTATGGAAGCTAGTTCAAATCCACTACAAAACAGCTCTCCTCATTCAGAACTACTTCACTATATCATAGATTCACATTCAAGGCAAATTTAATCTAGGAATAATGTACAGTCAGCAAAATAAAACTCAAAATGTGTGAAGTGATAGAGGGATGTGAGGATAACCTAGAACAAAAATATACAGTTTAGTTAATACATATACATCTAAAAACATATTTGTTCATGGAATGCTGCAACTGATCATTTAGAATCAAGTGTACCAGGCAATGAACAACAAATTATTAAATATATGATCAGAGTTAAATGTGCATAAATATTATTAAAAATAAACAATCAATCAAATACATACATACATACATACATACATAAATACTCACTCCATTGTCTGAACATAGTTTTCTTAATCTAACTTTTTGTTGTTGTATTTTGCTCTTCTTTCTTTAGATATTGATGTAAAATATGAACTGGCTTACTACTACTACTACTACTACTACTACTACCTATTACTATTGCTACTACTACTAATTCGACTACTACTATTATTATTTATTTATATTTAAATTATTATTATTATTATTATTATTTTTAAGACAGAGTAGGCTAATTATTTTTTTTTTATTTATTCCCCATATAGTTCACTGAAAGAATAATCCAAATGAATTAATTTGCTACATTTTTATTGATTTTTAAGTTTAAATTTGCAATTTCTAATAATACTTCTTACTAGAACTAAAGTTGAAGTTATCAGAAATGAATGGATGAATGAATGAAAGATTGAATGAACACATACATACATAGATACATACTCTATTGTCTGAACATGGTCTCATTTTTCTTAGAGTGCCCCTATTATGGGTTATGAAAGTCCCCAACAACAGGTTGACATGCATGCAAGGTCAAAAAACACTTTCATTTTCTAATAATATGCATTTATTTTTACCTTATTTGCTCAGTGTTTGTAAGCCCAAACGATTCGCTCAACGATTAATTTTTCCAAACCCCTCCTTTGCGTGGGGTTACGCTAATCTGCAGTGATTGGCCTGTATAAAAGCAGTAATGCCTGATAAAGCAGTGTTTGTAAGCTCAGTGCTGCTTTGTGTACAGCCGTTACCAGGGAAACCGCTGTTTTTACCGCTCCAAAAGCGGCACCTAGTGGCAAAGAATGAATTTGCATTTTCATTCAGACCAACACGAAAAGACCAACAAGTGGGCGGGCAATATGCTAATATTTCATGTTGACGTCAACATGAAACGGCTTGGGATTCGTTTTAAAAATGTCTCGTTTCAATGATTCAGAGTCGACTCTTTCTTTTCAGAGACAATAACTTTATACACTGTGCACTTTCAGATTTAAAACTTTGCAGGATGTTTTAATTCACTTAGAGCTCTGTTACACACCGCATAAAAGGTCATTTTCAAAAAATCCATAATAGGGGCATTTTAATATATATATTTTGCTTTCTTTTATTTAGATATCGAGGTAAAATATGAATTGGCTAATTCTTATTATTATAATTACTACTACTACTACTACTAATCAATCAATCAATCAATCAATCAATCAATCAATCAATCAATCAGTCTGTCTGTCTGTCTGTCTATCTATCTATTTGACAGAATAGGCTAATTAGTTTTATTTTTCATATACTTCACTAAAAGAATAATTCAAATATATTAATTGACTGAATTTGATTTCTAATTATATTTTTAATTTCTAATAATACTTCTTACTAGAACTACAGTTGGGAAATTTAGTTTAAGTAATTAAGAATGAATGAATGACTGACTGAATGAATCACAGTTGATAAATCACAACTGATATGCATATAGAGCATCCAGTAAAGCTTAATTCGGTGATTGTAATTGTTGTCCCAGCAGCAGAATCAGACACACCCATCGGACACACAGGCATGTGTGAGAGATTGTCACAGTAATGTCTGGAACAGACGGCGTCCAAAGCCTGGACAGAAGAGCGTGTCCTAAGCCAAGACCCATATGTGAGAGAGAGGGGGGTGAGAGTTGGGTCAGCAGTTTGAGGAGAGGAAGTCTGTTTCCAGTGTTAAAAATATCTGTGAGACACAGTGCTGAAAGTCGGGACGGTATGAAGATAAGCATAGAGAGGAAGAGAAATGTGGGTTAAAGACAGACACAGCTGAAAAAAGGGGTGACATTTGGTCCAATTTCATTTCAACTCAGTTCTTTACATTTAAATGAAAGCTGTACTGAGCATCATTAGTGCCGCCCATGTGACTGCGGACCGGTGATCACAGCACAGAGGAGACTAATCCTATTGGTTGATCTCGCTGTGTTTCTGTGGACCACCATATATCAATGATGCACTGCCACCTGACACTTCCTCTGTGCATCTCTCCTCTCTATCTGTATCTCTCTCCTCTGTATCCATATCTCCATCAGATCAAACCCGATCTCATCAGAGTTCATGAGTATTGCACGAGTGTGTGATTTCATATAGATTTGGATGATCTGACTTGTGTGAAAGCATATGAATTTTAGGTAAAACCTCACCATGAAGGTCTACCCCTAAACCTAACCCTCAGGAGGTGTGAGCAGATTTGCACAAAAACTTGCAAATGAACATGCACAATTTTGTAACCAATTCACGAAAAGTTAAATTCAAACTGTCATGAGACTGTGTTGATCAAATCACTGTAGACTGATTTGAAACCACTAATCTAATAAAACTATTTATATTTATATTTATGCCTACAATGATAAATGAAATAAAGGTATTTTCAGCATATCGGCTGTTTATTAGTACCATTAGGACCATATTTCACAGTAGATCCTTTAATTCTACTCCATATCTACAGTATCTCACAGAAGTGAGTACATCCCTCACATTTTTGTAAATATTTTATTATATCTTTTCATGTGACAACACTGAAGAAATGACACTTTGCTACAATGTAAAGTAGTGAGTGTACAGCTTGTATAACAGTGTAAATTTGCTGTCCCCTCAAAATAACTCAACACACAGCCATTAATGTCTAAACCGCTGGCCAGAAAAGTGAGTACACTCCTAAGTGAAAATGTCCAAATTGGGCCTAATTAGCCATTTTCTCTCCCCGGTTAGGGCTGCAACAAACGATTATTTTGATAATCGGTTAATCTAACGATTATTAGAACGGTTAATCGACTAATAGTCGATTATTTCACTGATTAATCAGTAGACTTTGATTGATTATTCAGCTTTTGCAATTAGTTAAAATATTAAGTTATACATATTCTAACATAAATAAAGGTCACTTCAGCTTTAGAAAAGCTTATTATGTAATGTACAATTATTATATAATTAATTGGTAACACTTTACAATAAGGTTGATTGGTTAACATTAGTTAACATGAACTAAGAATGAACAATACTTAAGTTAATCTTGGTTAGTGTTAATTTCAGCATTCACTAATGCATTAAAAAAAAATCACAAGTTGTGTTTTTTAACATTGGTAAATGCACTGTGAACTAACATGAACAAACAATGAATAACTGTATTTTTATTAACCAACATTAGCAAAGATTAATACATGAATTTAATAAATGTATTGTTCATTGTTCATTCATGTTAATTAATACATTATAATAAGGTATCATTTGTTAACATTAGTTAAAGTGTTACCAATTCATTATACAAATAGATGTATTTGGCACACAAAATGAGATCACAGACAGACACACACACTCTCTCTCACCATTTAAGTTAAGTTAGTGATGTATTGTCAAGTATGGTGACCCATACTCGAAATTAGTGCTCTGCATTTAATCCATCCAAGTGCACACACACAGCAGTGAGTAGTGAACAAATGCGCACACACACACACACACACACACACACAGTGAACACACACCCGGAGCAGTGGGCAGCTATTGCCGGGGAGCAATTAGGAGTTTGGTGCCTTGCTCAAGGGAACCTTAGTCATGGTATCGAAGTACTGTTCATTCACAATCCCCACCTTCAATTCCTGCCGGCGCGAGAATCAAACCAGTAACCTTCAGGTTACAAGCCCAACTCCCTAACCATTAGGCCATGACTACCCCATGTCTCCGCTAATTACATTTAATTAGCTACATGGAAAAGTAACACATCATTCTGCCTAACATCTTCTTTTGTAAGTGATAAGAATCAAAATAAAGGTAAGTGATGAGATGCTTTGGATAAACTATTTTATTCAAAACATAATGTCTTAAAATAGCCTACCTTGTAGGGTTATGATAACCAAAACAGTCCTGAGCTAGATCAAGCTTTGATCTCTGTAAAACAAACTATCACTTTAATTAAAAATGTTTTCCCCCCACTAATAAAAACATTTTATCATTAGCTAGCTCCACACTGGAGAGCTGCTTTATTTCAGAAAATCAAGTTGTAATTCTAACTGAAAGCGACACTGACTCTGGTTTTTCATGTTTAATACCATAAAGCTGCTTGAATTAAGGCTATCTATTGCATAAAGTACTATATAAATAAACATGATGTGACCGGACTTTACTGGAGTAACATTACGTTACTGAACTGCAGAGCTCATGCAAACATCCACATCGTTGTTATCAGACGCATTTTTAACTGCTGCTTTCACACTGCTGTCAGTTGTTGTTGTGTTTAATTTGTTACTGAGAGGAAAGTGCGCAATATATATTTCTATATTCATCAAACGCCGCTCAGGTTCGGGTGTGTCTTCTTCTCTTGAATTGCATCCAGGAGATCTGAATTGCGCTACAGCGCCACACTGGTCGAACCGCAGTATTGCAGGCTCTTGCATTAGGTCATGTGAGATCAAACGATTACTCGACAACAAAAATATTTGTCGACAATTTTTTATTGTCGACGTTGTCGATAATGTCGACTAAATGTTTCAGCCCTATCCCCGGTGTCATGTGACTCGTTAGTGTTACAAGGTCTCAGGTGTGAATGGGGAGCAGGTGTGTTAAATTTGGTGTTATCGCTCTCACTCTCTCATACTGGTCACTGGAAGTTCAACATGGCACCTCATGGCAAAGAACTCTGAGGATCTGAAAAAAAGAATTGTTGCTCTACATAAAGATGGCGTAGGCTATAAGAAGATTGCCAAGACCCTGAAACTGAGCTGCAGCACGGTGGCCAAGACCATACAGCGGTTTAACAGGACAGGTTCCACTCAGAACAGGCCTCGCCATGGTTGAACAAAGAAGTTGAGTGCACATGCTCAGCGTCATATCCAGAGGTTGTGTTTGGGAAATAGACGTATGAGTGCTGCCAGCATTGCTGCAGAGTTTGAAGGGGTGGGGGGTCAGCCTGTCAGTGATCAGACCATACGCCGCACACTGCATCAAATTGGTCTGCATGGCTGTCGTCCCAGCACGCAAACAGTTTGCTGAAGACAAGCAGACTAAGGACATGGATTACTGGAACCATGTCCTGTGGTCTGATGAGACCAAGATAAACTTATTTGGTTCAGATGGTGTCAAGCGTGTGTGGCGGCAACCAGGTGAGGAGTACAAAGACAAGTGTGTCTTGCCTATAGTCAAGCAGAGTGTCATGGTCTGGGGCTGCATGAGTGCTGCCGGCACTGGGGAGCTACAGTTAATTGAGGGAACCATGAATGCCAACATGTACTGTGACCTACTGAGGTTAAGGCAGTGCTGGAAAATAATGGTGGCCACACAAAATATTGACACTTTGGGCCCAATCTGGACATTTTCACTTAGGGGTGTACTCACTTTTGTGGCCAGCGGTTTAGACATTAATGGCTGTGTGTTGAGTTATTTTGAGAGGACAGCAAATTTACTCTGTTATACAAGCTGTACACTCACTACTTTACATTGTAGCAAAGTGTCATTTCTCCAGTGTTGTCACATGAAAAGATATAATAAAATATTTCCAAAAATGTGAGGGGTGTACTCACTTCTGTGAGATACTGTAAACTTAACAACTACCTTAACAACTAACTATTAATAAGCAGCGAATTAGGAGTTTATTGAGGGAAAAGTCACAATTAGTAGTTAGTAGTGAGAATTGGACCTTAAAATAAAGTGTGACCCTTTTTTCTTAAGATCGTTCTTTAGGCCAAAATTCTTGAAAAGAAACTTCTTGAAAATAATCTTCTTTAAAATCAGTGTAAATAACTTAAAGTCAGGATAACCTCCACTTTGTCTCCAATGATAGGCCTATGATGTTTAGAGAATTTATTTCAAATTAATTGTTGTAATTAGGCATTACAGCATAACACTAGCTATATATAATACATTTTACTCTGACTAGGGATGTGCACAAGTGCTCTGAAATCATACCAGTTATCAATAAAAGAAACACTAAACAGTCATGATTAAGTGTGGAGCGCCTTATATATACAGTATATTTTAATAAAATATTTGAGAATGTCCTATAGGAATTTTTACAAATTTTCTTAGGAAGAACTTAGGAAGATTCGTACAAATTTCTTGGAATTTATCTTAAGAAATCCCTTTTAAGAAGATGTTTGTGAATCCAGCCCCTGGGCATTTTTGTGTGGAAAATACATTGGGTGGTCAGTGAACAGACTGTGGTTGGTCTGTGGGCGGTCTGTGGTTGAGAACCTGAGAGTACCAACAAAACAGTACAACAACTTGTGCTATTGAGTTAATGGCTGTCAGTGTCAGTGGCGACTGGACTCTTTTTCATCTTTCTCTCTCTCCCTCTCTCTCTCTCTCTCTCTCACCTGAAGCTTGGACCTCCATGATGTACTGATGCAGGTCTTGACCCTGCTGCATGACCTCGTAGGTCATGTTGTTCATGGCCAGTTTTCTCTCCGCGTGCCGCTGGAGTCTCTGTTCAGCCAGACTGGGTTCTTCTGTGGTAAACTCGTTTACCTGACGAACTAGGTCCTCATTCCACGCGTCTAACTCCGCTGTTACCTGCAGGACAGGCGAGACAATTAAACACTTTGACATTATCACATTATAGTGTACTTTTTACAAGTATACTTAAGTGTGTTTAAAAAAAAAACAAAAAAACATAGTCATATTTCTTTAAGTACAGTTAAGTGGCCCTTTGATTAATATATTATCTGCAAGCACAGTTTTTTTATAACTGTCAGTCTCTCAAACTACTTATATATTTGTTTATATCTGAGTATTTTATGGCTTTAAATTTAAAGTATTTTATATTTACAGTCAATTGTTCTATTGTGTCAATGTCATTATTCACAATGCTTCGTGGGATGAGTATATTTGCTTTTTCTAATGCTCTGATATAGTATTTTTTTATTTCTCTCAGAGTAAGTTGTTTTGGTTCAAGATCAATAACTATTTGTTGATTTTTATTAAACTTCTGGAGAAACTTATTTAAACTAATCTAGCATGCAAACACATGCACACACACTCCTCACCTCAATGGTGTACTGCTCAAAGATGCGCAGTTGCAGGAAGATGTCGAGTTTGATCTTCCTCTCATGGAAGAGCTCCTCCATGTGGCCCTGGGCCTCCTCTAGCTGCTGTAGGACGCCCTCGATGTGAGCGATAGAGCTGGTGTGAGGCATCTTATTACTGCTCATCGCTGAATCTCTGTGTTAAGAGTGTGTGGGTTAGGGGAAACTAGAACCATTACAATTAACTTATTCTAAAGATATATTCTGGCAAAAACACAACTTAATGTTTATAAACATCATATGTACTTACATTTAAATTTTCATTTGGTACAATGCACTTATTGTGTACATACATGTTTTTACATTGTACTTATATTTTTAAAAATACCTATATGTAGTTACATCTGTAATTAATTTCTGTAATTACATTTATAATTACACTGTTGACCCATCCCTTACACCTTAACCCACCAACCTGTCCTCCAACCAATACGCCCGTATAGGTCGTTTGTCCAAATCTCTGAAATACGACCCATCAGAGCGTATACTACAATTGTGCCCCTATGGGCAACAGGTCATTTTCATATTAATGTTTTGTACTCTTTTATCTGCGTTATAGTTCGGGATTCATGTAGCTCGGTTGGTAGAGCATTGTGTTATATAACGATATGTAATTACGTGATCATGCGATCATGGGTTGGATCCCAGAGAACGCATACGCTCATAAAATGTGCACTAAAAATCATGATTTTGCATGATTTCTGTAAGGGTAGGTTTAGGGGTAGGGTTAGGTGTGGTCATTCGTACAAATTAGCCACCTAGTAAAATATGTATGAATTACTGTGAGATCGGTGTAAAAAGTCCACACATTGCATTTAAATAAACATGCATTTTGATTGGTAATGACAGTCATACGTCATATCATGACGACAGATGCAACACGACTGTCATTATTTTTATGTGCGCTAGAGGGCGCTTAACTTTAAAACGTAAATATAGGTTGTAATAAGGCGCTTGCACAAACGGCCTATAGGGTCGACAGGCTCTAACCCACCCTTAAACCTACCCATACCACCAAACCTGTCCCTAACCTTACCCATGTCCCACCTCAATAGCAGCAAAAGTGTTTTGCAATACAATATGACCACAATAAGTACATTGTACTTATTTTTTGATGTAAGTACATAGTAGTTAAGGCCACCTAATATAAAGTGTGACCAGATTTTATTTTAGTATATGCTTTAGTAGGTCATAAAACTGGGTTACAAGTGTTACAGTGTAATTACACAAATAAATACTTATAGGTTAATATTAGTGCTAGGGTTTGGTTTAGTTACTTGTAAATTATGCATGATTTACTGAATAGTAAGTACATGTAACATAAATATGTAAAAGCATGAATGAAGCTATTAAATATATTTACATACATGCAACAAGACAAAACATAATTGAATTTACAGATTTTTAATTATGTATAAATGTTTAGACATATTTGGTTCTTGATACTGAGTGTTGCCTTTCCAAGTTTGTTAAAGTTTACATATCAAAGGTATGTAAACATTTGAACAGGATAATTTGTGTAAAATAAGTTATTTTGTCTATTTTGGAAAATATATAAATACCTGTTATGCAGCCTTTTAAAGAGAGATTTTGAAAAGTATTTGTAAGAATGTAAACTTGCGAGTGAAACTATATGTGTGTTGATACCTGAGTTGTTGCATAAGGTCTTCTCCCTCTTTAATGACATTGAGTGTGGCCTCCAGCGTGGCCGTCTGCTGCTGCTGAAACTGTTTGATCAGCTCCTGAACTGAATCCACCGAATCAGAGCAAACTTCTTCCAGAAGCTCCTTCTGCAGGTCCTCCATCCACGTCCACAGCTGAAACACACACATATATACACATTAACACATATACAGGCTTTCAGTGACAGTATTTCTTCATGATATTCCTCCTAAATATAATGCACAATTTTCTGCACATTTACATTTTCATTGAGACAGAAGCATTTTATTAAGTTGTTTAACTATCAACATTTATTCTCTACAATGGAGCCAAAACCTGACCCATATACAAGCACAGAAACACACTTACTCCTGCAAAGACCTAAAAAAAGTTTCTAAACTTTTCTACAGGCTCAGAGATGGAGTGACCTGTCTGCACAGATTATAATGCTCATCTAACAATAATCTGTCCTGAATCCAATATTAGAAAGCAGCCGGAAATATACGCTCTCATTTCTCATGCTGCTTCCATTTTTAACATTTCAGTTTAAAAGATTAAATAGTATAGAAATGATTCAGAGAGTTCATTAAAAATCAGAACTAAATTCCCTCAAACATTGGAGTGCTGTGTGGTGTCGTGTTTCCAGGTCAGTGCAGGTAACGAAAAGTTGCTGGTTTGATCCTTCAGAAATCATTGTAATATCCTAACATTCTATGATTTAGTGGAAATAGTTTTTATTAAATAGATTGTATTTATTTAATAAAATAAAAAGCTTTTTAAGCATTTAAATCAAGTCAAGTCACCTCTACCTTAAACAGGATAATGCAAGAGGACAATAGAAAAAACAGTCAGGCTTTCAGTTAAAGTCAGTTCATTGTTGATTCAGTGATGGTTTTTATTTATTGATTCTTTTATTCTTAATTACCCCACATATTTGAATGGTGTATTGGTAAAAATAAATAAACAAATAAATTAAAAAAATGTTTTCATCATTGATAATTTATTGAGCACCAAATCAGCATATTGATTTCTGAAGGATCATGTGACACTGAAGACTGGAGTAATGATGCTGAAAATTCAGCTTTGTATCACAGGAATAAATTACATTTCAAAATATATTCAAATACAAAACACTTATTTTACTTTGTTTCACAATATTGCTGTTTTTACTGTATTTTTGGTCAAATAAATGAAGCCTTGGTAAGCAGAAGACACACACACACACACACACACACACAAAATAATCCCTACATTTAATTCCAAATAATGTCCAAACAATCATATCATAACATACACAGTTTCATGAGACAATATGTTATTTGGCTATCAAATTACATGAACAAATATTAATTTCAGAGATGTGTATTGTAAGTGTTTCAGTTTGCAACCATAAATAAAAATAACAAACAAACAGGCTTTTTTGGGAAAACACATGCAACATTAGATATGAGCAGTGCAGAGATGATTTGTCTGATTTTGCATAAATGAGAAGAAAGATCTGCCAAAACATTGTTGGCTGTTGTCATGACAATTTGTGTGCATCTTCTTTTCAAACAAGAATCAGCAAAAAAACTCCACAACTGATGCAGCGAGTCCCACTATTGTGGTTCCCCTGTAAATAAACTCATGTTACCTTTGTGCTGCATTCAAAATCTGTTAACACATTCTCACTGTTCCATGTGGAGGAATAAAAACGCCTTGAATTAATTTTGCTCGCAATTAATTAACTTATGAGAAACAACTCATGGAGCCAATCTTGCTGATGGATTGTTACTGAACAGGACCGGAGAATATCAGTCACACAGGCATGTTTGATAAACACAGATCCCTCTTTACAGTGTTTACACCTTTGAACAATGAATGGCCATGACGCTTGTGATTATTTGATAAGGATTTAAAAAATGCTATAGAATTCCCATGACGTTTTAAGAATTTCCAATCAATCCCTGACATTTCCAGGTTCTCCATGAGCGTGGGAACATCAGCTCTGCCAGATGCAGAATGAGAGCCTGTAATGATGAATAAGGCCTTTCCAAATCTACCGTGAGGAGGCTGCTCATGTTTAGCTTTAACATGTTGCAGGCGTAGAGCAGCTCCGCAGGAGGATGTGATATTCATGATAGATGATTCCCCCAACAGCGGCTCGAGACACACGGAGGAATATTATTCATATGAATCACACACGAGAGCTCTGAACAGCAATGCATACGACAAGTTTTACAATGCAGGAAGTCGCCCACATTAGGGTAAAGCTAAACACAATGGATACATTAAACCAAACCGCACAGCAAGGACATGCAAGGATTCCTTATAGAAATAAACACAGCCTACATGCCACTTCAAGAGTTAATTTCTCTTTACATTGGTTTCAAACACAGTTGACATGGTATGACTTGTTTGCCTCTCTTAAAGGGTTAATACAGTTACAAAGCACAGTGGTGATGAATGTGATGTTGCCATTCCTGTGGTTTCCATAGTAACTGTATCTGCGGTTAATCTGGTCACATTATGAATTAAGAATACACTTCAGATTGCTATGAGACCATTGCAGCAGAACAACAAGATAAAAAATATAGGGCTATTTCCATTGCAACTGGAAACTATAAACAAACAAACAAACAAACAAACAAACAAACAAACACACACACACACACACACACACACACACACATATATATATATATATATATATATATATATATATATGTATATATATATTGTGTATTTACATGAACTGCCTTTTTTATCTTGTACTGTCCTCTGAGGTCCCCTTATAATGTTATCAACATTTTTACATCAAATACATCATGATTTAGAAGTGATAGGGTAATTTATTTATTTATTTTTTGACTTATATGCCCTCTAGAAGCTTACGTTCTGCAAGTGAACATCGCTTTATTGTGCCATCCCAAAGAGCCACAAAATCACTTTCACGGACTTTTAAATGAAATGTTCCCCCCTGGTGGAATGGCCTGCCCAACTCAATCCGAGCAGCCGAGTCCTTAGCCACCTTCAAGAATCGGCTAAAAACACATCTCTTCCAACTTTATTTGATCCTCTAACTCTATCTCTCTCTATTCTAATTCTATTCTTAATTTTTGTTTTTGAAAAACACTAGCTTTTCTAATCTTTTTATATTCTATCTATTTGTTTTCTTTTTATTTATTATACAATTAACAAAAGCAAAAAAGGCCTCTAACACTAGCTTGCTCTATTCTTTTTCTATTCTATCTGTTTTCTTTTTATTTATTATATAATAAAAAAACCCCCAAAAAAACCTTGCTACGTGTACTGCGTTAAGCGAACTGAGACTTGTTATAGCACTTGCATATCATTGCTCTTTTGTTGATTTTGATTGCTTCTATTGTCCTCATTTGTAAGTCGCTTTGGATAAAAGTGTCTGCTAAATTACTAAATGTATTTTCTGTCATGTTTTTACCCCTTCATCAGAACGCTCTGTTTGAATAGGTGTTGAGGATTGTAGCACCCACTGCTACAATTGGCTAACACTTGTGTACATTTGACAGCGTACATTCTTCATAGATGGACGCTGCTGTGATTTAGGTCAAAAACACATAAATATTCAGTACGCAATAGTGACCACACAATAAAAACAATTACTCAGAGTTACACACTTGTGTGGTGCAACATTACTGTCGGATCCAATATAGTCGCATGGCATCGTCTTTTAGTTTCAATCTTTCTGAAAATCCCGAATCGAATTGTGCCTTGTTTGTAAACGAATCCGCGCTAAAATGAAGTGAACAAAGGACCGAGTTCTTACTGACGCAGTCTGGATCTTCATTAAAAATAAAGTTCATCCACTCTAAGGAAGGCAATGCAAATACTGTTTTTCCACAACTTAGCACTGCACAGCGGACAAGCTTATACATCTTATAAAACATTTACCACGACTGTACAAATTAAACAGTAATGTTGCTTTTGTGCACTTACTTTACTTTCCGATAGGCTACAATCATCACGTATTAGATCAAATTGGAGTTTTTCAAATATATTAATATTTTTCATCCCAGATTTATTCAAAAATAACTGGTTTTACCATCTTAAACGTGACATATCCTCCGGGTTTGAGCACAGTTATTGAATAGCATTATGTAGATAAGATTGGAGAAGAACCATAGTAAACACTGTGCAATAATAAAAACAATATTTCTCCAGCAGTAACGTGAGCAGCCGCGGGCAGATTCTCATCAGTTGTCTCATGACTGTCACAACACTGACAATGCTTACAACGCTTAGGCTACATAATGTTTCACGTTAAAATGGAAGATTACACATATGGTAGGGTATCATCTGTTAAATAGATTCTTTTAACTGAGAATCTGCTCACGGCTGCTTATGTTACTGTTGGAGAAATACTCGGAATATACAGTGTTTTAATTAAATTTTTAATTAATTAAGTAATTAATTTTGATTCATTATTGCGCATGTACTAGCTGCTATCATAATAAACACTTGTTTGAACACCGATTTTATTGCTCTTTAATGTGATATGTATGTATGGTATTCTTGCATTTTTTAAGTAAAAAGCTGGTCTGTCTCTGAAGTATTGTGCATACATACGCCTATATGCTCCCATTTAAATCATGAAATATGCATCGGAATATCATAAGAACATTTTTCCTCGTTCCGTCATACCCGATTAATCATTGAAAACTGTGGTTAATATGTTTTAATGAAACATTTATAATTGTTCATTAATAATCACAACAACCCCGTCCTACAGGCATTGCCATTCATACTACAGCGGAAGTAATTTTACACAACTACTCGAAGTTTCCGGTTTTCGAACGCGGACTGTGAAAAAGGCCCATTACGTCATAAAGTGGCACATTCCACAAGCTGTTGTTTTGGCAGACTGGCTTCAATATAAGCTGTTTTTAGACTAACAAGAACGTTTTTAGTTCTGAAACTTACAGGATGTTTTTATAGTACAATGACCTCTTATATGACAAAAGATCAAGGTAATTTTGATTTCTCAGTTCATGAAAATTTAAAGGAATATAAAATCAATATACTTTGTTCTGACACAAAACTATCTAGCATAAACATGAAATATGTACAGTATGTGTACTATCAAGCTATATTATACAACTTCTCAACTTGTATAATATGCCTGTTGAGTTTGTTCTGTGTCTAAACCATTTGCAGAGTCTACCTTCACCTCACACTGATCTTAAGAGCGTGTATGGGTTTCTCAGCTGAAATTAAGTGTTTCTGGAGTGCTGCTAAACCTGAGCACTTCTGAGGGCCTGTGCTGTGACCTCTTTCAGTAGGACGGTGCAGAAACTCTCCAGGCCAGTGTGAAACATTGTAAATGTTTGGCCTGCAGGAGAACATCTTTTAGCCAAGAACCGCTGATGTTAGTCTCAGCTCACATAATGTAGCGCTTTTTACTCTCAACACACACTCACACACACACACACACACACACACACACAGTCTGGTATAAGTGGATTACGGGAACTCTCCATAGGCGTAATGGTTTTTATACTGTACAAACTGTATGTGCTATTGCCCTACACCAACCCTACACCTAAACCTACCCCTTACAAGAGACTACTGGCAATTTTTGAATTTCATAAAACACCATTTTGTATGTTTTTTAAGCCTTTTGTTTTACGGGGACACAGGAAGTGTCCTCATAAACCATGTTTACATTGTAGTACCCATGTTATTATGCACATTTGTGCCCTCATAAACCATATATACCAGTACACACGTGTGCGTGTGTGTGTGCACACACACACACACACACACACACACACACACACACACAGCTGTGAAATGGAATGTGTCAAGTATAAACACTACTGTAACACATTTAACCAAACAAAAAATCCACACAGTTAGCAGCTAAGGAGCAAGGCTGAGTCTTACATTTATACCATTTATCAGAACTACAGCTATTAGATTTATTACATACATGGTAATAACACATGTATTACATAAATATGTAGAAAGATAAAAATGTTATTAAAACTACCAAATAATATATTTCTATTTCCATATGCTACTCCATATGAAATAAAAACCACAAATAAGCACTCTAAAATATGTATGTTAACAATGGACTCATTTTGGTCTGTTTTATTTCTTCTAAGAAATTTGAGACAAATCTTAGACAAAAGCCAGATTCGGATGGTAAATGTTTATCATGGGGATGCAAGCTATTTTTAACATTTACAGGGGTTAGTCTGTGATTTTATTGCCGTCCAAATCCAGAATGTCATGGTTTCTCCACTGTGAATAAATTTCCATCCGAATCCAAGTTTTATATTTATAAGAATCCAAGTTTCATCACTGAGGTGCCAAGTAAATGTATTTTTACAGACGTCCACATGAGAAACAATTAAATGTTGCTAAAGTTGATACTTCAGTGAGAACTAAATCAATGAAATTCATTAAGTCTATTAAGAAAATATGAAAGAGCAAGCTCTGAGCCCTTAATAAGACATGTTTCTTGAGCACCAAATCAGCATATTAGAATGATTTCTAATAGAAAGGAAAACTTTTATTCAGTAAGGATGCATTAAATTAATAAAAAATGGCAGTAAAGATGTTTCCAATGATTTTGAAAAACTATTCATGAAAGAATCCTGAACAAAATATTTTACAGTTTACCCAATAATTATTAAGCAGCAAAACTGTACTCAACTGTGTCAGTAATAAGAACATATTTCTTAAGCATCAAATCAGCATATTAGAATGATTTCTGAAGGATCATGTTACACTGAAAACTGGAGTAATGATGCTTTGCCATCACAGGAACAGTGATGGGAATAACGGCGTTATAAATAAACGGCGTTACTAACGGCGTTATTTTTTTCAGTAACGAGTAATCAAACAAATTACTGTTCCCCCCGTTACAACGCCGTTACCGTTACTGACAATAAAATGTGGCGTTACTATATTATATTATTAGAATTAAATTTTTCAGTTCATCTGAATGGATGCACAGTGTAGCTGTATTTGACGAACCATAAACTCTAGTGTGAAGGTGCACGACTCGCCGTCGCTTTCTCTCACATACACGCACGCAAAGAAAGATACAGAGCAAGAGAGCCTTTCATAACATGCAGAATTGATGCACTGCATGTAAACGATATTCTTTGTTGTATTTTCCTGTCAAAATAACGGAGTTCCTTTGGAATTCTGCAGCTTTTAAGAACTGCCAGTTTCTCTGGTAGTGAGCGGGACTAATGCGCAAACGACAATCTCATTGGCTGGCGCTCACCTATTATTGTCCCTATTTTGATTTCAGCAAATCAATTCGAGCGAACGCAGACAACGTGATTAATATTCATGAACCCAGCAGCTCATTACTCCTTAGTGCGTTTTATATTGATGACAAATTGCATTCATACTTGGTTATTCTAATTACTAAAGTTCTATCATCATATAATATTAAATTATCATAATATTATATTATAATGCTTGACTGACTGATAATAAGTGTCAGTAGATAAATAGTGTAGATTAATGTACAATGTTTTATAATAATAATTTATTCTTTTTAGTGTTCATTTCATTAATTTAACATATTTAATATTGGGGGCATCCAAAGTTATTTGACATTTGAATTTTTTTTTTAAAGTAACGCAATAGTTACTTTCCCTGGTAATTAGTTACTTTTATAATGATGTAACTCAGTTATTAACTCAGTTACTATTTGTGAGAAGTAACTAGTAACTATAACTAATTACTTTTTTAAAGTAACGTGCCCAACACTGCACAGGAATAAATTACATTACAAAACAGTTATTTTAAATTGTAATATTTCAAAATTCCACTGTTTTAAATATATTTTTTAATCAATACAGGTAGCCTTGGTGTGCGTAAGAGGCTTCTTTTAAAGACATTTCACCAAAACTTATTTTGCAAATACCATAAATGTGTGTTTTACAAGATCTTAGTCTCCACAGAGAGAGCAAATGAAATCAGGACATCAGAGTCAGTTGTGAGAAAACCACACTCCTACAATCGCCAGCCATCAACAAAACTATAGCTCACGCAAGTGCTCCATGAGACAAGCACAGCACCAAACCCCCCTCCCCCTCCCCCAAGAAAGATGGATTGTGCCACTTAACCCTCCAACATATTTACACTCTCTGTCCTCCTCAAATGCAGGGTGCATGAGGTGATGGATGTAGCGTGATGTCACATTACTGCATAATAAATCACTAATAATCACTGATATTGACTGCTGCAGCAACGTGCCTTAAACACGTCAAGAATTACGTAATGGCAAAAGCGTTTAACGTTTCACACAAGGTCTTGATTGGCATCTGGAGAGGTAAACAGTGTGTTCTTCTAGCCCATCTGGCACTGCTCAGCAAAACCTCCCAGCATTCCTCTGCAATCCACCTGGTATGTGTGTCAGTCTTACCTCTTTAGTGTGCGTGTGGAAAGAGACGGACATGTCCAGCAGTAGTTTTCTTTGTTCCACTCTCCTAACGAAGTCCTGGATCCTGACCTCCAGGTGTCGCGCTGCCTTATATATCTCCTCAGGGTCACACTCGCCCGTCTGGGCCAACTGCTCGGCTGCTTCTAGGAGTTTATCTGCATTAGTGTAGGTGTTCTGATCCGGGAAAGAGAAGACAAGGCAAAGCTTGATCAATAAATGTTAACATTCAGATACTGACATAATATTTGTCACATATATTTTGATAGTGCTTTATGCAAAATACAGATTGTTTTAAACCAGCTTCACAGTAATTAAAAGAAAAATAATAGTGTTACTGTTGTAAAATCAATTATGAAACTAATTCAATTTCCGCTCTACAGAAGACAATAGAGTCATTATTTAGCTCAGTTCAACTGGATTCAGTTTAGTTCAATAACAGTGTCAGTGTTGCAAAGTTAGTGTTGTAATATAGTTCAATTGAGTTCAGATGTTGTTCTCAATATTGGATTATGGATGTAGAATATGGTCATGCAGAACATGTGCTTTTATGTTATTAACAATGCCAATATATTATTATGTGCCAATATATTATTAACAGGCATGCTAATAATCAACTAGATGCTAATAATCAACTTTTACAGAAAGCCAAGACACATTGAAAATCTCACAAGGACAATCAGCACGAACCCCATCAGAACCAGCACTTATCACGGATTATCACCCCGTGGCCCTAACACAGCCAAAAACAGAGGAATAGCGGTGCATTGGCTGCTGGGACAAGAGCATCTTTACCCCTTGATTCCTCACTGTCAGATGCAAGGTAAGATGCTGTCAGGAGAGGTCAGCTAATTAACATGAGATAATTACATGTGTATTCACCTGCTGTGACTGTGGAGAACGAGAACACATTTACAGCTCCAGAGGGTTTCAATCCTTCATTAAACACACACTTACAACATTACATTTCTTGTGAGAGATTTAATCTGTTTCATTGGCAAATATTAGATGAGTCCACATGAATAAAGCCTTGCAGATATAATAGTTCAGAGCTGTTTTCTCTCTGTCACTGTCACGAATCTGGTCTGCACTCCCATTCATTCACCACTAGAGGTCACCACACACCACATGGACTCTCACAGCACACAGCACACTGGACTCAATTTCCCATCATCCATTGCACTAATTGAGCACACAGCTGCAGGCACTAATCACACGCACACCTGATCCCACGCACACACTGATCACACACCTTATTTAAACCCTGGACCTTCTCTGCCACACTGCCGAGTATTGTATGCATTTACCGCTCTCCTAGTAGTAGCTACTCTACAAAGCCCTGGATAGTTTTCCCTGCCTGGTTTCCCGTGTTGATTTCTAGCCCGCGTTCCCTGGATTATCTCTCTGCCTTGCCCTCTGGACACTGTTTGCCGATCGTCGACCTTTGCTTGCTCTAGGATTGCTCTTTGTCTTGTCTTGCCCCCTTGTCCCTTTCGACCCTGCCTGTACGACCACGTCTCTGCCTAATAAAAGCTTGCGAATGGATCCGCACGTCTCACGTCTCGTCAGCCATGTTACAGAATACTCGGCCACACAAGGATCCAGCAACTTCTCAGACGGACATTGGTCAGGTATGGACACAAATAGACAATTGTTTGCCCTTAAACAAGGCCCACATTCATTGGAGACCCATATTAGGCAATTTTTAGTTTTTGCTCATTATTCCGATTTACCAGACATAGTCTTAATTGAGATTTTTTGTGATAGCATTAATCCACCTCTGCGATCTCAGCTCAGACGCGAGGGGCCGCGTTCATCACTGAGTTGTTTCTTGGATTATGCTCTGTGGTCTGTTGGTTCAGCTTCCACTGTGGGTGTCGCGGAGGAACGCGACACCGCATTCTCTCGTTGGATAGCAGCCACACTGGAGCAGACACACAAAGTGGCAGCTACACTAGAGCACGAGCACAAAATGGCGGCCACAACAACACCCCGTCATGTCATTGCTGCTATTCATGAGCCAAGTCATGTCGCAGCTGCTCGTCCAGAGTCACCGCAGCACGTCGCAGCTGCTCGTCCAGAGTCACCGCAGCACGTCGCAGCTGCTCGTCCAGAGTCACCGCAGCACGTCGCAGCTGCTCGTCCAGAGTCACCGCAGCACGTCGCAGCTGCTCGTCCAGAGTCACCGCAGCACGTCGCAGCTGCTCGTCCAGAGTCACCGCAGCACGTCGCAGCTGCTCGCCCAGAGTCACCGCGCAGCACGCCGCAGCTGCTCGCCCAGAGTCACCGCAGCACGCCGCAGCTGCTCGCCCAGAGTCACCGCAGCACGCCGCAGCTGCTCGTCCAGAGTCACCGCAGCACGTCGCAGCTGCTCGTCCAGAGTCACCGCAGCACGTCGCAGCTGCTCGTCCAGAGTCACCGCAGCACGTCGCAGCTGCTCGTCCAGAGTCACCGCAGCACGTCGCAGCTGCTCGTCCAGAGTCACCGCAGCACGTCGCAGCTGACCTTCCAGAGTCACGTCACGTCCGGGCTGACACACCCAGATCATCAAGGTCAGTCTTCCACTATCCCAATTTGATATCTAGTTTGAGGGATGTACCGCTGGTGTCTGCACGCACTGCTGGTATCCCCAAACCAACTCACACTAACCCTCCTGTTCTTATGCATATTCCCCTGTCCGAGGCACTTCCCCTGATGGGAATCGCTTTATGTTGCGTTTGGGCTGCGTACACCACCGCAGAACTGCCCGAGGTGGCGGCACACGCTGCAGAACCTTCCGAAGCGGCCGGGCTCGCCTCAGCCTCTTGTATGGTGGTGGCACCCTGCAATGTTCTCTCGGTCTGTCGAGTTGCGGTCGAGGAGACTGTTACTGCTGTAGAACCTCCAGAGGTGGCGGCAACCGCTGCAGAACCTCCGGAGGTGTCGGTGGTATCCACTCACCAACTCTCGTCTTGCTCTGCCATGGCCACAGAGGCCGTCCTTGATTCCTCGTCCTGTCCTGTCGCAGCCAGAAGGGCTGTCCCTGAACTCACGTTCTGTCCTGTCACGGCTATGGAGGCCGTCAATGAACTCTCGTCCTGTCACGGCTATGGAGGCCGTCTACAACTCCTCGTCTCGTCCTGTCGCAGCCAGAAGGGCTGTCCCTGAACTCTCGTTCTGTCCTGTCACGGCTATGGAGGCCGTCAATGAACTCTCGTGCTGTCCTGTCACGGCTATGGAGACCGTCAATGAACTCTCGTTCTGTCCTGTCACATCTATGGAGGCCGTCAATTAACTTTCTGTGTTCCCTGCCTCGGCCCTTGGGTCCGTGCATGTTCTCTCTCCTCTTTATGTCTCCATTCTCCCTAGGTCCCAGGCTCTGCTGTGGGTTCCTGATCCGTCGTTGTGGTCTTCTGCTCCACTTGCTTCGTCTGCTCCGCTGTGGTGGTCCACTATCTGGCTCTGGTGGTCTTCTGCGCCGCCCTGGTGGGCTCAAGTCCCGTCTGGTCCGCCCTGGTGGGCTCAAGTCCCGTCTGGTCCGCCCTGGTGGGCTCAAGTCCCGTCTGGTCCGCCCTGGTGGGCTCGTGTTCCGTTGGCTCCGCCCTGGTGGGTTCCAGTCCCGTCCACACTGCCCTGGCTTCCTGCTCTGCCAGCTCTACCTCGGTCCCAGATCACTCCGCTTCCACAAGGCCCTGGCCCTCCATCCTTCCCCCTGTTCCGCCTCCGCTCCACCTCCCTCCTGATTATAGACTGTGGGGAGCGTCTTGAAGCCGCTCTTAGGGGGAGGGCTCTGTCACGAATCTGGTCTGCACTCCCATTCATTCACCACTAGAGGTCACCACACACCACATGGACTCTCACAGCACACTGGACTCAATTTCCCATCATCCATTGCACTAATTGAGCACACAGCTGCAGGCACTAATCACACGCACACCTGATCCCACGCACACACTGATCACACACCTTATTTAAACCCTGGACCTTCTCTGCCACACTGCCGAGTATTGTATGCATTTACCGCTCTCCTAGTAGTAGCTACTCTACAAAGCCCTGGATAGTTTTCCCTGCCTGGTTTCCCGTGTTGATTTCTAGCCCGCGTTCCCTGGATTATCTCTCTGCCTTGCCCTCTGGACACTGTTCGCCGATCGTCGACCTTTGCTTGCTCTAGGATTGCTCTTTGTCTTGTCCCTGCCATGCCTGTTTGCCATTGTTTCGACCCTGCCTGTACGACCACGTCTCTGCCTAATAAAAGCTTGCGAATGGATCCGCACGTCTCACGTCTCGTCAGCCATGTTACAGTCACACTGTTTTCCTGTAAACTTTATAGCAAAAGTGTTTTTGGTAACACTTTATTTTAAGATGTCCTTGTTACATGTACTTGATATTATAATAACAATTAATTATACATAATTGCATGCAAGTAACCTTAAGCCAAACCCTAATCCTAACCATATAGTAAGTACGTGTAGTTAATTAGTATTTCTCAGTACTTAAATGTATAATTGCACTGTAACAAGGACACCTCAAAAATAAAGTGTAACTGTTTTTTTTTAACACTTTTGTTTTATTTATTTAAAAATAAATAAGCCATCTATTGTGGCTAAGGATATTTCTCTGTATCCCAGTGGATTTACTGCTTGATTTGTGGTTACTGAACAGAGGAAAATTGTGACATCAGTGTTCAGGACAAAAGCCATGAGAAAGGAAGCAATATCAACATACTTAGAGGTGACAATAATCATCAAACTCACAAAACTTAAGCAATAGATATATAAGACACATTCATGCAAATTATTAAATGAGGGTAACAATGAGCTACAAAGGGTCAAATCTTTTTGTATTTTTATCCTCATGCTCAGCTGCTGTATTTGTCTTGACAGAGGACATTATTAATAAACAGACCAAAGCCTGTTTTCCTATACCTAGGAGTTTTTTAAGAGCTACTTTTAGACTTAAGATTTTATTATTAGTATTATTATTATTATCCTTAGGCAAAAAAAAAAAAAAAAGAAAAGAAAAGGTCTGACTGTACATTTCTGAACAGATCATTAACTAAAACACTTAAAGGGTGCCGATATACTTTGATATTTTCATATGCATTCATATTTGAATTAATTACAGATCTGCATTATATTAATAACTTGTAAAAGAGGTTGTCTGTTCGATTTTTTTGAAGTTGCAAATATGACAAACACCATTGGAGTATGTGTTATAAGAAAATACTATTTCAGTCTTTCTACTTCAAAATGTAATGTTTAATTCAGTGTGTTTCTTGGTGTTTCTTTGCAACAAGTTATTTAATTTACTAGCAATTCCCAAGTGAAAACTGTTTCAAAGTAAATCATTTTTCAGTGAATATTAAATCTGATAAATAATTTTTCCTTTACTATAATGACACTGATATAAACTTATTTTTTTTTATGTACACTCAGGGTCTTTTATTACACATTGTTTGGTTAATGTTACTGTACATACAGTACAATCCTGTAATATAGGTATTATTGAATCAGGTGTTATCTTCTTTCTATGCCATCTTTGATTATAAGTTGATTGATGAAGTGAATTTAAATTTTTCCTTTGCTTTCTGTACATACAGTAATCCATAAACTTGTCTAATATTATTACAGTAAAAAGCCTGAGAACTAGCTCACTGTTTTTACCACATTAGTGATATATTGCGGCTTTAAAATACATTAGGGATTGGTTTGGGGTTAACAGCACTAAAAATCTATTATATATGCTGCATTCCTTATTTCCTCTTGATCTCACACACACACACACACATACATACATAAGTCAAATTAGACATGAATCCATCACTCTATCAGCATTTGGCCTGAAAGTGTCTAGAGGTGTTTTTTTTTGTCTCATCTCTTCATCTTTGTCAGTCTGTTCTTGGATATTATATGTCTGATAAGCAGATGTCAGAATAACAAAAGCTGCATATGTCTCGCTGGATACCAATAATGGCTGAGCCAAAACAAATCCCTTTGGCTTATTTAGACAGAGTCAGATTGTCTCGAGCCCTTCTCATGACACTGAGACTCACGATCTGTCATCCGGGATATTATGGATTATTCATCTCAGGGGAATTATGTGGATGAGAGAGGCAGGGCTTAGTGTCCAGTGATCTTCATCTCTTTTGTGCGCTGTCAGATTAATACCGTGCAATGTATTTAACATAACTTTGTTTAACAAATATCAGTTCAGCAGGATCTAATCCTATTTAAGATGACAAAATGTGAATTCAACTCAAATTTATCTAGTTTGTACATGACAGCATTGAGTAGTTAGATTCTAACATTTCCCGTACAATGAAGTAATTCACTGTTTAACAAGTGTAGTAAGATGCATCGTTGTAGAAACTAACTAGCTAGTCATAACTCTTTCCTGAACATGGTTACATCTCTGTTGTTTGAACCACATTGGTTCAACAATATAAAACTATCATTACATTATGCACGCGCATGTGGAGAAGTAATAACTTCTACTAAATTAATCATGTTAGCTTGCTTGTTGTTCCCAAGAGCATGATCTCTTGAAGTCCACATGTCAAAGTATGCTTCTAACTACAAGTTGAGAGCTGTAGTTCAACCAAGTAAATTTGCGATGTTTGCGATTCAAGGGGGGAAACACACCCCGAATGGTTAATTTTAAATTATGAGTCATGTAGTTCTTCACTGGTAATTTGGCCAGTATGGCTTACAATCTGACTTGGTAACACTTTAGTTTAGGGACCAATTCTCACTATTAACTAGTGCTTATTAGCATGCATATTACTGTTTATTAGAACTTATAAAGCACATATTAATGTATTATTGTGCATGACCATATTTTAGACCCGCTAACCCTAACCCATACCTAAACTTAACAACTATCTTATTGACTATTAATAAGCAGCAAATTAGGAGTTTACTGAGGCAAAAGTCATAGTTAATAGTGAGAATTAGTCAACCTGGTCTCATAAAAATACGTTCCTCAGGGTACTTTTCTTCACGACCATTTTTACGTAGCTTACTGCACGTTTCGCCGCAGTTTCAAAGAGAAATGTCCACTGAGTGGCGCTAAACACGGGTTCATTATGTGAACCCTGGCACGTTTTTATTATGTTGATACAGGTATGTATTGCTGTGTTTTTATTACGTTGCTTCAGGTACGTATTGCGGCGGTTCAGAATTCAAATATCCGGGGACCGTCGCGAAAAAATGTATGTTCTATCGTGTTGGAAATATGCCCTACACCAAACCCATCCCATCAAATGTCTGAAGGACATTACGGGATCCTCTTCAGTTTGCCTACAGAGCAAACAGGTCTGTGGACGATGCAGTCAACATGGGACTGCATTATGTTCTGCAACATCTAGACAGACCAGGGACTTATGTGAGGATCCTGTTTGTGGACTTCAGCTCGGCCTTTAACATTACCATTCCAAACCCCCTCCTGCCCAAACTAACTCAGCTCTCCGTCTGTCAGTGGATCAACAGCTTTCTGACACACAGGCAGCAGCTAGTTAGGCTGGAAAAATACACATCCAGCACTCGTACGATCAGCACTGGAGCTCCTCAGGGTTGCGTCCTCTCCCCACTGCTATTCTCTACCAAATCTGACCTCAGAAGACTACAGAGGGTAGTCCGCACTGCTGAGCGAATCATTGGTACAACCCTCCCCACTCTCCAAGAACTATACTCATCCAGATTGAGCAAAAGGGCTGGCAAAATCACTCTGGACCCCTCACACCCAGCACACTCCCTCTTTGAACTGCTGCCGTCTTGGTCGTCACTACAGAGCTCTGAGCACCAGAACGGCCAGGCACAGAAACAGTTTCTTCCCTCAGGGAATCCATCTTATGAACACTTGACAATAATTGTGGAACACACACTATTTATACACTTATACACTTATTTATATAACACACATACTTAGTCTACATTTCAATTTGCACATAATATACCTGTACATACAAAACTGTCTATTGTAATATACCTGTACATACAATTGTCAATTTGTATATTGTTATTCCTTATTTACTAGTTCTATTTTTAAATTCTTATTTTTATTATCTGTGTTTTTTGTTCTGTCACTGTCATTCTGTTGCACTGTGGAAGCTTCTGTCACGAAAAAAATAAAATAAAATCCTTGTATGTGTAAACATACCTGGCAATAAAAGCTCATTCTGATTCTGATTCAGATTCTGATTCTGAACTTCCTTATATACAGATTTGAACTGTTTTGTCGAACCGTAGTTAAAAAGTATTTGAACCGGAGCTCCTTACCTCTCAAGTATGTCTCCGTACTCCGTGAGCTACCGAACAAACCTACCGTCTATGAAAACCCACAGATAAGAAGCTGGATATGTGTGATGCTAAAGTTCAAAAGCGTCAGTTTTCATCAGTGATACGTACTTACGTATTTCGCGTCTTACTAAAAAGTCCCCCCAGGTACGCTTATGCCATGAGACCAGGTAGGAATTAGTCACTAAACTAATGTGTGACCAAATTCTCTTATGCTCGCCAACGCTGCATTTATTTAATAATAAAAAAACAAAAAAACAAAACTGATTTCTAGTTATTTCTAATAATTGATTTCTTTAATATATTTTGAAATGTAATTTATTCCTGTGATATTAAAGCTGAATGTTCAGCATCATTACTGCACTCTTCATGATCCTTTAGAATTCATTCTAATTGCATTCTAATTCAAGAAACATTTCTTATTATTATCAATGTAAAAAAATAAAATAAAATAAAAAAATAAAAAATTGTAACATTAAAAAAATTATTTAATGTCACTTTTGATAAATTTAATCCCTCCTTACTGAATAAAAGTAATAATAATAATAATAATAATAACTTACTAACCTCAAACTTTTGAATGGTAGTATACATATCACTTAATGACAGAGCTTATGGTAAGTCTCTCTTGAAAGGCTAAAAATCAGTTTCACCATGTAGAAAATTAATGGGATTTTGACTTAGGGAACTCGACTGTTGCAAAAGAGTATAATGACACTGGAACGCAGAGGTTATCCAATCACAACAGAGATTGTTTACATATAGAAGTCTTAAATGTTACAGCAGCAAAAACAGCATTTTTTAATTCTTAGGTTCAGTAAATGGTGTATAATAGTGATGACTGAATTACGGCTATTTGTAGTGCTATAAACCTTGACTAATATTATAAGTGAACTAAAAATATATAATAGCGTGAAATATGTCCCTAATGCACTGTACCTGCTTTATTAGCCATCAAGAAGGAGAATCAACATATAAAGTCCAGTAGTCCAGTTGCTTTCTTTGTTCAGCAATACAGTACGAGGGCAGCATGTGGCAGTTCTCCAATAAAATCAGCATTCAATCATGTTTACTTGGCCTTTGTCTTGTGTGCAACATAGAAACAACAGCCTGAAAAGACACATCCTCTTCCAAACCCAAAAAAGACCAGTATTTCCACACAATTCTCTCCATAGATGAATCTACAGCAACAAAATATATCTAGTGTGAATATTCACACTTCTATTTATAAGTTACTTACAAGTATTTAGGATGAACTGTAACATTGAGTCGTTTGAAACTATTTTATAGTCAAAGTATACAATATCTTCTGAACTCATTGCCCATCCAGTAAAAGAAACCATCTGAGAAGCTCTTTTGATGGAGTTGAAGTGTGGGCTGTCCTCTGAAGCTCTTGTGTTCGCTGCACTACCACCACTGCATATGCTGACATCTTTACAACATAATTTGATAAAATGTCACTAAAGGGACAAACACTAAAAGACTCTTCCTGTAATTATCCAGAGGATTGTCTTCTTGTGGCTAGTGGGGTCTGTTTGAGATTTGTGCAGTATGGGAAATGCTCATGATAGAAACGTGTATTTGCATGGCAGGAGTCACAGCAGATGTGTGCTAGTGGGACACACAAGACTCAGGCTTACATTTTGTCAGCATCTGATTCCAATTGTACAGTTAGACTGTGACTAAACTAGGCACATCATGATAAGAGATAAATCACGTCTCTTCCATGTTAATCCAAGTTTTCGTTTGTTAACAGCGCTCTGTAAAAAAACATTCTGACAGTCAATTTGTATAGTCTCAGGCTCAAACAGCATAGCCAATGGTCATTTAGAGTTATGTTTTATCAGCCCATATGGAAACTAAGCCATTTTTTTTTACAAAGGTTTGCATGGTTCATAACACTGACATTTTAGTTTGAGATACTTAGGAGAATGTCAATAACATCAATTGTAAGTATATTCTGTTATTTTAAATTGAAGTATGTTCTGCTTTGATTAGGATTTCTGGAGCCTGTCCTCCAACAAAAAACGACCCTATAGGTCGTTTGTGCAAGCCCTTATTACGACCTATATTTACGTTTTAAAGTTAAGCGCCCTCTAGCGTGCGTAAAAATAATGACAGTCTCGTGTTGCGTCTGTCGTCATGAAATGACATATGACTGTCATTACCAATCAAAATGCGTGTTTATTTAAATGCAATATGTGGACTTTTTACACCGATCTCACAGTATTCGTACATATTTTACTAGGTGGCTAATTGCATTTAATGACCACACCTAACCCTACCCCTAAACCTACCCCTTACAGGAATCGTGCAAAATCATGATTTTTAGTGCACATTTTATGAGCGCGTGCGTTCTCTGGGATCAAACCCATGACCGCATGATCACATAATTACATATCGTCGTATAACGCAATGCTCTACCAACCGAGCTACACGAAACCCGAACTATGATGCAGATAAAAGAGTACAAAACATTAATATGAAAATGTCCTGTTGCCGATAGGGGCGCACTTGTAGCATACGCTCTGATGGGTCGTATTTCAGGGATTTGGACAAACGACCTATACGGGCGTATTGGTTGGAGGACAGGTTGGATTTTTGGCAGGTTTCATATCGGCCAATTCCCAAATTGTAAACAGTGGATCAGTCGTTAACATTTACACGACCCTGTGCACAGATGTGATTCAATCTGGTCATTTTAATTGCAAAACATGTGATTGGAAATTTCATGTGAGGAGGAAAAGATTTCCCATTTTTTTATATTTCCCTATGCCAGCGTTTCCCAATCCCAGTCCTCGCGCCCACTCTGCATATTTTGCATGTCTCTCTTAGTTAACACACCTGATTCAGATAACTAGCTCGTTAGTTACGTGCATGAACTGTGTCCCGATTGATATGATCCCTATACAGTGTTCATTGCTTCCTACTCCCTGAACAGGGGAAATGTGTTTAAGTATTCTTCACTTTGGGACATTAATTCATGGATTTGCGCTGCCCCGCTGCCTGCAGCATCTTCACACACAGACGAGTGGACATCATATACCTCTGTAAATAAATACAATTGAAATTCACGTCTCACACATTTTAATGCCCTTTGAATGGAACATATACACTCGTTTCGAACTGGAATCATGGCGAAATATCTGGTGATGTTCACTTCGCAGGGCACTTACGGTCGAATAGAACAAACGTCTTACTTGATAAGAGATACATATGAAATATGCAGAGCGGGGGGGCGCGAGGACTGGGATTGGGAAACTGCTCTATGCAGAGCTTGCAACCCGTTCAAATTAATCATGCAGATTAACCACATTGACCACCAGAAAGCTGCTTGGTTTGAAAGTGATTTCTTGGAGCTGTGCTTTATCCATTACTACATAATTGACTAGTAATACAACAAAAGTTCGGAAACCAATAATATTTCGCCACAAATCAGTTTTTGGTTTTGGTCAAAATTGTTTTGTAAGGTTAAAATCATTAACTGAAGTTTAATGAATGCTTCAGTGATTGTTAGTCATTTTGCAAAATACATTAAATATATTAGGTATTCATTATATTTTTACTTAACCTATCGTCTTTATCATTTAATGTATATTTGAATAAGTCTGTCATGAAAACAAGTCTTCATTACAACCACTGTTTAAATGTTATACATGAAAATTTTGTTTATTTTAACAACAAAGTGAAAACATAAAAGTTGAAACATAAATATATAATTAAAAAGTTGATATAAAAACTGCATTATGTGCAATTAAAATGTTTATACATTACTTTTTACTAGTTGTTATTTGAGTGTTGTTTTTTAAATAAATTTGAATAATTAATTGACTATTAAATACATTTTATTTTCCGTTTTCAGATAAATTAAAACTTTAGTTTCAGTTTCGGTGTTTCTGTAAAAAAAAAAAATTCAGTGCATCACTACAATTGACAATGGAAAGTTTTGAAGATCCTTTTTTTTAAATCTGTTTAATGGATGTGCTGCTGGGTCACTGAGACCTGATGATACTGCTCTCATTATCTGAGAAACTGTTTATTTGCTGGTTTTTAGATGGATCTAACTGAATGATTCAATCTAAAAAGAAGTGGTTTAGATACGAATGATATGGATTAGTCTGACTGGCAGTGGAGGACTGCCTTGACTAGGTCTGGTTTGGATGAATCTGATCAAATGCAGCTGTTGTCTCACCTGTGCCACCTCCTCAAAGTCATCATGGCGTTTCTGCAGGGCTCTGGCTCTGTGCAGGGATTTGCCCACACCTGTGTGTTTACTAAGGAAAGCCTCTCCATGATTCTCTATCCAGTCAATCACCTGCAACATACAAACACACACAACCCATTCAGAGCATGGAAAAAAAAACACACAACACAGACCTGAAAGAGGGTCAGGTGAGCTACTGTTTTCATTAGTCTGTTTAATTGATGTGACACATATAAAGGCAGTTATTTAGGAAAACATACACAGGCTAATGCTCAGTGCCTGTGACTGCCCGTATACTCTAATGGGCATATGAAGAGAGAGTGATCAATAAGCATTGGTCTTCTGTCCAGAAGTGATTCAAAGACACTTTATCCTCATCCCTAAGGGCAGTGTTTTACCAATAACATTCCTCCAACAACATCCTCCGATTAGACTGATAGAAATGTCACTCAGACAACACAATCAACATGTAGAACTCCAGTACTGCTGCCACTCTCAAACTAAACACTGAGAAAAGGTTATAAATATATAATCAAAGAACAAGCTGTTTATTTTTTATGTATTTGTGCATATATTTATTTGTACATAAAAAGAAGACTTAATGGAGTTGTCAGTTTAGATTAATTTACATGTCAACTTTGTCTTTTATATTTCTCCTAAATTTCCTTAAGGTACAGTAACCTGGAGGGGTGAGGTATCTAAGTCACAATATCTAGCTACTGGGGTGCCTCAGGGCTCAGTTCTTGGACCAATTCTCTTCTCTATCTACATGGCATCACTAGGTACTGTCATTCAGAAACATGGCTTTTCATAGCACTGTTATGCTAATGACACTCAACTCTACCTCTCATTTCATTCTGATGATCCAACGATAGCTGCTCGCATCTCAGCATGTCTAGCAGACATTTCTTTCTGGATGCTTATATGACATTAGGAAGATAAGGTCCTTTCTATCAATCCTCTGCAACAAATTCAGAATGCAGCTTACTACCCTTACTACTGTACCATGTAAGAACCGGGACTTGTCACAGCACTTATATATATATATATATATATTGTTGCTCTTTTGTTAAATAAATATTAAAATGAAAGCTAAATTATTAAATGTAATTGTAAAACCTCTTTAAAGAATTACAGCATCTAAATACATACACTTTACTTGGTAACACTTTATTCGATAGTCCACTTTAGACATTCTACTAACAGTAAGTAACTTTGCAACTACGTGTCAACAAGCAGTCATTGGAGTATTAGTAGACTGTCTGCTTAATATCTTCTAAGACTTTATTTTGATGGGTCCACAACATACAAAATACTGACTATGAGAAACTTTGCAGGTATGTGTCAACTTATTACAAATTAATGTGAATTAGTTGACATGTAGTTGACATGTAGTTACAAAATTACTTATAGTTAGTAGAAAGTCTAAAGTGGACTATCAAAATAAAGTGTAACCCTTTACTTTATAAACCTTCTCCTGAACTCTAGAGGAGACAAGATTACTGGGCTATTTTACCCCAAGAGAAAAAGAGAAGTAAAAGTCTCCATTTTACCACTTTTTTTCCCCAGTTACAGTCATGGTATCTTCTGTAGTAGGTATTCTTCTACTACACTTGCATGTTTGCAAGTGATACAATGTTAATCAAACATGTACACAATTGCGTCAATGAGTTGTTGTTTCTGCTACATTGATTAAAGCATCCAGTGCATGTTCTAAAAACAGCTTCCTTCTTTTACACGCACATTAACAGAGGCTGATGAGATAAATATAGCTCTGTGTGATGAGTCCATCACAGGATACGGTGCTCAAAGCAACGGTCTGGAGTTCACAGATGGCACCCATTATATCAATCAGTCCAAACACCTGTTTGGCCAAATAAATCAACTTATAATTAAATAACAATCAGGCATTTGTGTTCGACTATCAGTCATTGTGACTTGCAAGATGGTTGACTCCAGAAATCTGTCTTCATTGAACTATTGATTATGTTTGTAATGGCTGTTTACATAAAGCAAATCAAAATTATGATAATAATCAAGTACAAGAAATAATCAAGGAAAAGACATAATAAACTGAACAGGCTGGAGTATTTCGTAAACATTCAGAACTGCAACAATCTCTCCTGTTTTAGGGGGCAATGACAAATAAGCATGTCCAAGATGATGATAAGGAAAACACTTTGTAAAAAAATTGTTTTAAAATTGTGGGAGCTTATTTACACAACATAGAACATAGTTGCAACCTTTTATCTCTTCTGACTGAATTCTGACTTTTTTCTCACATTTGCAAGTGCATATCTAAAAATTCTTCTTCTTTTTTTCTCTCACAGTTCTGAGTTTATATCTCCCGTAATTGTGAATTTATATTTCACAGTTCTGACTTCTTTCTCAGAGTTGCAGGTTTATATCTCACAGTTGCAAGTTTGCATCTCACTATTTTGACATTTTCTCAGAATTCTGACTTTTCATCTTGCAGTTCTGTTATATCTGCAAATTCTTTTTTTTTCTCAGAATTGTAAGGGGAAAATAAATCAGATTTGTAAGATATAAACTTTGAATTGAGAGATAAAAGTCACAATTACCTTTTTAATTTTTCTTTTCATGTTAGAAATAAGCTTCCATATAAAATTCATGTGTCAAGTTCTTTAACAAATTAATTAGTTTTATTTTGATTTAATGACTATAAAATATCAATTGGTTTAAATAGCAAGGATAAATTATGATATTATTTGACCTACAATCACAATGACAATAAAAAATAAAAAATAAATAAGGTCACACTTTATTTTAAGGTCCAATTCTCACTATTAACAAACAATTAACTAAGCTCAGGACAGACACAGACAGGATTACAGGACAGGGGCCTCCAGGGCGGAACAGGTAGACCATGGTGGATCCGGGATCTCAGGAGGCCATGGAGGTGCAGGGAGCTCCGGAGGCCATGGCCACTACAGCCGGAGCTCTACTACTACTACTACTCTACTACTAACGGCTGGCAGACTTGACTGACGAGCGGTCAGAGGACTTGCAGCGCTTGCGGTGATCCCGCTGAACTCTCACGCTGATCCGCGGGCTAAGGCGGAAGGACAAGCGGCAATTTCCATGCCGCGGGGAAAAACAAACAGCGCCACTTACTTTCAGTTTAGGTCTGGTCTTCTGTCACGGTGCACACACACGAGGGAAGCGAGGAGACGAGGATAAACTCAAAAACAGTCTTTAATCTAAATCAAACAGGGCAATACAAGGCAGGGCAGACACAGGAACACCGGGAGTAACGAGCAGACCAGACCAAAACTAACTGAACAGGCAGGAACTAATATACACAGGATAATTACACACACAGCTGAACGAAATCATAATAAACGAAATCATAAACAATCAAACTAAACGAGGACAGGAAAAACCATATATAGAAACATGAGGGCAGGAAACACACAACACGCGACACAAGGCTGACAGTAGGATTAGAGATGTAGAATATGGGCATGCATAATAAGGCAATAATATGTGCTTTATAAGTAATAATAAACAACCAATATGCTAGAAATATGCAAGCGAATAAGCAACTAGTTCATAGTGAGAATTGGTCCCAAAAGTGTTACCAAAAAAAAAAAAAAATCACAAAAAACACCATAAAAATATATATTACATAATAGCAATTTTAGATTAGCAGCAAGACTCTTCAACTTAATGTATAGTTATGCCAACCTGACATTTGCAACTAAATAAATAAATTGATCTATTTAGTTAAAACTTCACAAGTAGAAGAAGAAGAAGAAGAAGTAGAAGTAGAAGAAGAAGAAGAAGAAGAAGAAGAAGAAGAAGAAGAAGAAGAAGAAGAAGAAGAAGAAGAAGAAGAAGAAGAAGAAGAAGAAGAAGAAGAAGAAGAAGAAAAGAAAAAGATTAATAGATTGGACACAAATACCACATAATTTACCCTTGGGGTTGCCCTAATAATTGCAATTGAATGTTGCAAATGATGACATTTTCACAAAGAAACTTGTCTGACACATTGGTCTAAAATAAATGTCAAGAAACCATTTTGACCTTTACCAGAAAAACACAGGAAAATTAAAGAATGTGTAAAAAAAAGAGAGTCTCTAAGATGTATAATGTCAGACTGATAGCAAACTATAATGGGACGGGATCTCATGGGTGTAAAGCAGTCAGTCTCCCACAGTCTCTCCCGCTATGACTCACAACCTTCATTTACTACAGTTATCATGGTTTCTCAGGTAACCGAGTCAAGAGCACTTGTGTGTTCTGCTGATAACCTCATGACTCACTATTAACCACAACCAGTTCACCACTAACCCCAGAAAGAAGCAGAGAAAACACAGACAAACCGCTCTGATCTTATCAAAACGGGCATCTGAATGCCATAGACAGGCGCAGATCATAGGAAGAGCTCTAGGGAACAGTGAGTTGAATGCAGACAGGCACAAGTGTGTTTTTTTTTTAAAGAAACAGCTCATCCAGAAATGAGCATTCCTCTAAAAAAAAAAATAATGTTTAGCAGAATGTTGACTCTTAAGCTCTAAAAATAACATTTTCAGGATGCACGTTCTCATTTTTGTGGTAAACTATTCCTTTAACTGCAACTAGTAGCATTTGTACACAAGTGTGGGAGGTCTGTTCATTTACTCTAAATAACTCAACCTACTCATTACCTGTATTTAACTGCACACTTCAAGACATTTGGCCACCTCTCAGCCTCCATTACTCAAGAATTGCAAACATCTCAGGGTGAGGCAAACTAACATCACCAAATATGGGTAATAATAACAATCTGCCTCACAAAAAACATCCAGCATGTTGATATCTCATTCAAATCAATGATACAGACAGCCGTATGTTTGTTTAAAGTGTTTAGTGTGTTTCACCTGATCAGCATTTCAAGGGTGAAATCTAACTCCACCAATCACCAATTGATGCATATCAGAAAATCTGATGTTTTAACCAATCAGCAGGACAGATAAACTTTAAACACTCATCGAATGCAATATAAAAATTTTATTATTTTCTTGATAAATCTACAAAGCAGTGGGTGAACAGATTTGAAACACAGTCCATCACCTGGAATACAATACATTTAATATCATCATTACCAACTGCGTCTGAATGTGTGCAGACAAAAACATGTATATTATCTTATATCCATGGGTTCTGTTGAAATAAAAAGATGGGGTTTTCTAAAGAACTACAGAATAGACAGCTTTTTTCTAAAAACTGAAATCTGATTTACATCTCTTCAAATGTTTTACAATAATGTTTTAAAGAAGTATTTGTCAATAATATTTTCATTATGCAGGAACTGGAAATAATATAGTTAAGAGTGAAATGAACGTCCCAGGCAGAGGTCGTGTTAACAGAAAATTCTCTGTCATTGACAGAATTTTTTTAGCAGTGACGGAAAAATCTGAAGGCCGTCCGTCACTTTGGCAGATTACACACACTGAGGGTGATCTGTTGTAATTTATAACTGTAATTCCCACCCCTGTCCAGTTGGTCTTTTGCTATGTCTTTGATTCCGCACAGGTGAGTATAGTGAAGCGAATCGCTTGATCTGAGGTGTCTACAGCGATCTATCACGCCACATTAAAGCCAAAACGGTATTTATTGCTTGAATTTCCTAATAAAATGGACAGAATTTGAAACCTGAGACTGCATTTCATATCAAAAGTAACTACGCACAAAGCTTAGCCGATTGCCTAACGTTACTGTGCATTCATCAAATGAAAACAGCATAGATTGGGAGTTAAGAAACGATATTGGTTCATAAAAATAAAAATCTATTAAAACAGAGAAATCGGTTTTATTTTTTTTAATCCATTTTTTTATTTTGTTGTTTTAAGTGTCCTCCGCTGTCACTGACGCAGTCTCTGTTCATCTGTTCTCTTCATAAATAAATAAATGCATGACCCTATATGCTCGTCCTTTAGGTTCATTATTAAAAATGAAAACGTGAACAAAAATAAAAGCAATTAAATGGGTTATTATAATTAAAATACGAAAATTAAAATGACTGGTAATAATAGATTATGACGGAATTTTTACGACCCTGTCCGTCAAAATGACGGATAATATTAAAGTCTAACGCAACCTCTGGTCCCAGGTTATGTATGTAACCATGGTTCCCCGAGGGAACGAGATGCTGCGTCAAGAAACGCTTCAGGAACGCCCGTGTTCCCACTCTCTGAAACATGTAATCTGTCCGAGGGAATCCCGGGTGACGTCACCGGAGGGGATGAAGTGGCGACCAGGAAGTATAAAAGCACATGCGGTGGAGACAGCGGCAGCTTCTGAAGAGTGAAGGAAGTGCTCGCAGGAATGCAGGAAGTATGGCAACGAGACACAGCATCTCCTTCCCTCGGGGAACCATGGTTACATACGTAACCTGGGACGTTCCCTTTCGGGAACTTACGCTGTGTCGAGAAACGCTTTGGGAACGAGTATGCCCACGCCACCACACTGACAAATCCCAGCCAAGTGTGGAACGGCACAGCTAGGCTGAGAGAAGACTCGTATGAAGTAGTGATAGCATCCACTATCCACTATCCGCTTGGGTCTGCTTGTTCTCAGGAAAACCATTCTTATAAGGATCGTAGAATACAAATAACTGGTCCGAGCTTTCAAAAGGGCCTCTAAAACCACATCCAAATCCCAAGAAGGCATCCTTGGGCGTACCGGAGGCCTCAGCCTTCTGGTACCCCGGAGGAAACGTGTCACTAACGGGTTCCTTCCAAGAGACTGCTCGCCCACATGGGCGTGGTGAGCAGCAATAACAGCCACGTAGACATTTATCCCTCTGGGGTCTGAGGGTGTTTTGGGGCCCTGGAGAAGTTTTGACATGCCCTGACATTTGACATTTGTAGAACTGGATATGGTAGACTAGAGTTTTTGCTATAAAATGATGTGAAAATTATCCTGTTTACTCGGTCACAGAAAACAATTGATTTAACATTTGTAAAACATGTTTTGTGATAGAATGCCCTTATGCGAGGGAGTGACAATAGAGATGAATATTTAGTGATTCACACCTGAGAGACAAAGGGCCTCCCATAATGGGCCATCAATATGAATGTGACTGAGCTGAGGCAGGTAAGAAAGAGTGTGAGGAGAATAAAATAATGTGGGTTTTATATGTTATAAAACATTAAACAAACATCCTGGAGTTGTGAGACATTTAGACAATGAAATTACACATATTTCAAAATGTTTCACTTGATTTCATACATGTAGACATGAATTATAGTTTGGGAAAAGTCTAACTAGTAAAATGTGCACAAGTTATGTCACAATAACACAATAACAACAGATGCAAGTAATCTTCGGCTATTCATCAGAGTGATATCACGTTGTGTTCTTCTTATTATTATTATTCCTCTCAGTGCATCTTCTTCCAGAAACAAAAAGTAGCTGGGATGAACTCTTCACATTTGTTTATGGATGATGTGGGCATTTACATGTGCGTGCGTCTCACATGGATGTTTAGAATTTGAAAAGCGAGATCATCTCGTGGTCGTGACTGCATTAGATATACTGAGTTGAGACGGAGATGAGTTGAGAGTTAAAACTGGACATCGCGTTGGTTTCATACGGATTACTTTATCAGATAATATTTACTTTCTTAATTTAAAAGTAGACATTTCAAGCTTTCTATACATATATTTCACATGTCTTTGAGGCAAGTATTCGCGGAGATTCAGGTTGTTTTATTTATGTGTCTGTGAAGAGAGGTGACAGAGACGGCAGAGAAAGCACCCTGTTTATTTTCTTTATTTTACAAAAGCATTTTATTTTTAGTTCTACAAACAAGTCTACCTGTGCTCGATCAAAATTCTGCTCTATCACCTTGATGTGGAGCTTCCATTCCCCAGGCCTCAGCCCCTGCCTCGACAGGATGTCTGCTCCGTGATTGAGGTGCCCAGGGATGTACACTGTCCTCAGGAAGAGCAGTTTCCCCTGGGCCTACAGAAGGATCTAGCGTGCCAGCCTGTAAAGGGGGCACGAGCGTAGTCCCCCCTGGTGGTTGATGTAAGACGCCACCGATGTGTTGTCTGTGCGAACAAGCACATGATGGCCTCTCAGGTCTGGGAGAAATTGCTTCAATGCTCGAAACACGGCCAGCATCTTCAGGCAGTTGATGTTCACTCATGACCGCTACCAAGCCCGTGAGGGAGGAGTCCGTCGTTAGCATTACACGACGACACGGAGCCCCCAACACAGGGCCTTGTGACAGGAACCAAGGTTTTTTCCACATGTCTAAGGCACGTAAGCATCGCCGTGTGACCTTGATCATGCGAAGCAGGTTCCCCCTTGGGGAAAACCCATTGGTCCTGAGACACCACTGCAAGGGTCACTATCAGCCCCATGAGAGTGGCTAGGGAGAAATCACTGGAACGCCGCCACTTGTTTCTTGGCCTCCTGGAACCTGTCGACGACTGTGTTTACAGCGTCGCCAAACAGGCCAGAAGGCGATATCGGAGTGTTCAGGAGAAAGACCCTGTCTTTATCATTGATCTGAGACAGGGTCAGCCACAAATGTCTCTCTGTGGCCACCAGGGCTGCCACAGACCACCCAATAGTTCTGGCAGTCTCCTTGGTGGCTCTACGCAGTTCAGCGTTATCATCGTTTTTTATTTCTTCTCCGTCATCCATGTTCTTTCAGCAGGTCAGCCTTACTGTGCAAGCAACCTCCAGCCTGACCCGCCGCCGTGTACGCCTTACCCACCAAAGCCGAAGAAGTCCTAAGCAGCTTGGTGGGTAATACCGGGACCTTAAGGGAAGATGCACTGCCAGGTGAAAGATAGCCCACAAGCGTATCCTCAACCCGGGGGATCCTCCCATAACCCCACTCATTCAGCCCTAACACAGTAGAATAGTGAGAAACATCAGAACCCGAAGAGGCGGACTGAGTATAGCTTATTCCACGATCTAGACACATCAGTGTGTAGATTGGGACAAAAATGGCAGACCCCAGTATGGAGGCAGAGGCAGAGACTTTGAGCGCAGGAAGCGTACATTGAGCTTGCTTTTAGGATGCTCCTGATGCTCTTTCTCTGCTGGCCAGTCAATATTTAATTTAGCCACAGTGCTTGTCACCACTTCCAACAGCTCCTCAAACAAGACAGACTATGGTGGCAAGTCCACAGACTCGTCTCGTTCGGCGCTCGTGTGACCCTCCTCCTCAGGAGGAAGACAACACAAGTGTCGAGCCCTCTCCCATTTCAGAATGTGCTTCCGTCCCCTGAGAGTGAGCACTGGATCTAGAAGAAAAGGACGTGCCTGTCTCCATTCTCTCTGCCAGATCCATCTGCAAACTCTATGATTTAAGGCGCTCCGCATTGAGGAGCGAACGCAATGCGGACAGTCAGCTCCCTCGAGAGCTGACCGAGCGTGCTCCACTCCCAAACAAGCAACAAACAAACTGTGTATACCCACCCGTGATGAAACGAGGGCAGGGAGGAACACACAGCCTGAAACGCTGCTTGTCAGACTCAATGTCTTTGCCAGATTTTGCCATAATAAAGAGAACTATGAAACAGGACGTACAACAATAAATATGACGTGACACACAGAGCGTTTACTGAACAACAGAAGCTGCCGCTGTCACCCAGGATTCCCTCGGATGGATTACAGAGGTGGGAACACAGGGGCGTTCCCGAAGCATTTCTCGACGCAGCGTAAGTTCCCGAAAGGGAATGTAATATTTTTAGACACTTAATTGGATGTTTGTTGCAATTAAATGAAAATTTATTATAGGTTAAACTTATATTAAATGCAATTAGCTGAATTTAAGAGTGCTTTTTCGACCAATTTAAAGGGTTAGTTCACCCAAAAATTTAAATTAGTCCATGTTTTACTCACTCTCAAGGCATCCTAGGTGTATATGACTTTCTTCTTTCAGATGAATCCAATCGGAGTAATATTCAAAATTGTCCTGGCTCTTCTTAGCTCTATTATTGCAGTCAGCGGGTGTTTCTGCTACACAGTCCAAAACACATAAAATAAAGTGCGTGAATCCATAAAAAAACATGCCTCACATGGCTCTGGGGGGTGAATAAAGGTCTCCTGTAGCGAATCGATGCATTTTTGTAAAAATAAATTTTTTTAAACGATATAAACAGTTTTGTGTAACTTCCGCTATCTGTCGTATGAGAGATGTGTTTATTAATATGGATAAAATATTAATATACAAAAACGCATGGATTCGCAACAGGAGGCTTTTATTCATCCCCCGGAGCAGTGTGAGGCATGTTTTTTTATGGATTCACACACTTTATTTTACGTGTTTTGGACTGTGTAACAGAAACACCAGCTGACTGCAACGATAGAGCTTAGAAGAGCCAGGACAATTTTTAATATAACTCCGATTGGATTCGTCTGAAAGAGGAAAGTCATATACACCTAGGATGGTTTGAGGGTGAGTAAATAGCAGGATAATTTTCATTTTTGGGTGAACTAACCCTTTAAGTAGGATTTAAGCACATCTTTATAAATAATTTCATAATTACTACTGTTATCTCTGAAATATGGTTAAAGTGTAATGTCAAATGTATTGACAAGCATTTAACTAAATATATTTAAAGCCAAATTTACTAAAACATATTTTGTCATTTCTATTGAAATGTGTTTGTCTTGTATTCAAATATATTTGTAATTGCACATAAGTAAAGATAAAGTTGCAGTTTAGTACATTTGAGATATATTTACTTTCAATACATTACTGAATCAAAATAAGCGCTTAATGAAAATGTACTATAAAGTAAAACCTTTCATTTCAGATTATTACAAAGTGCATGTTTAAAAGTGTGTTAAGAAACAGTCATGAAAGTGCTCTCCTTAAGTGCACTTAGGAGTTTTTTTTTGTTTTGATTTTTAACCCAAATACAGTATATGCTTTTAAGATTATACGTACACTACAAGTGAATAAAGTTTATCACTCTGGATTCAGAAGGTTCAGAAGAGAGAATAGAGAGGACTAAAAGCAACCAATGCAGTGTTCATAATAACTGAAACTGATACAGGATTGCAGTAATGATTGTTTTTTGGTCAGTGTAATGAAGGGTATCATCTGTGCTGCTCTCTGCCCTGCATTTGGCCTGAATCTGGCCCCCGTTTGGGCTGGGTTTGGCCTCATTGGCTCTTTATACCTTTGGTTCTGGTTCAGATCTTGATTTGGCCAGGTCTACTGGCTGTTCTGCAGGACTGACCCCGGCCTGATAAAGCCTGAGCTGAATCTAGGCCCAGAGCTGCCACAGACCCGCTGAAAGAGGCTAATGGAGAGATATTAACTGCTCCTCTGGGCAAATATCCAGCACTGAAAATACTCAAAGAAAAAATACATGCTGTGTATAAAACTGTACTACTTCAAATTTATGGTGAACTGCTGACAAATTTCCTCATTCAGCATTCTGCACTTTAAATTATGGATTTACTGTGCATCTAAGTAAAAAAACAAAAACAAACAAACAAACAAACAAACATGAAAACTATCTTTTTTTATTTTTATTTTTTTATTAAAGGAGACCTATTATGCCCCTTTTTACAACATATAAGCCTCAGGTGTCTCCAGTGAGGTATGTCTGTGAAGTTTCAGCTGAAAATACCCCACAGATAATTTACTATATCATTTTGAAAATGCCTATTTTGAGTGGAAGCAGAAACAGGCTGATTTTCATGATGTGTCACCTTTAAAGTACTGGGGTGGAACCGTGGTAAAGTTATGGCATCAGATGATAATACCATGGTATATTGATATATCACAGTACTTTACCATATTTACAGTATGTGGCTTAGTGTTTACTGTACATTACAAAAGAAAACAATGCAAAACAGCTGTATCTAAGCTCCAAGTTAGTGAGAGTCTGAGAGAGTCTAGACATATGTGAACATTCATCTACCTGTTGGACGTCCTGCTGAAAGACACAGAGCTGCAGTCTCTGATGCAGACGGACTTTACGGTGCTGCCAGATGCTCTCCAGACGTCTCTGGTGATGCAGGACCTCATGGACCACGTCCAGAATACAGTGCACAGCTTTAGAGTAGTTAGCAGTTGCAGTCAGAGACTCTGAGTTACCAGGACTCAATGGCCGCTGAAGAACGTCCAGCAAAGCCTTACCATCCTGGCTCACCTTCAGAGAGAGAAAGAAATAAGAACTATTAATCAGCACGGATGCGTTAATTTGAGCAAAAGTGATAGTAAAGACAATAATAATTTTACAGATTATTTCTATTTCAAATGCCTGTTGTTCTTTTGAACGTTCTAATCTTCGAAGAATCCTGAAAACTGCATCATGGTTTCCACAAAATATTTTGAATTGTAAAAACATTTCACAATATGTATTCTTGTTAAATGCTAAATGCAGCTTTGGTGGGCATAAGAGACTTTTAAAAATCTCACCGACCCTAACCTTTTGAATTGTAGTGTATTTGTCTTAGGTGGCTTAAAAGATCTTTATAATAATTTTGAACAAACAGAAATGGTATCAAATTATTATTATTATTTTAAATTTGTGTGTGTAAAATAATTTAATTTCAAACAAACTTCATTTTTATAGGTCAGAAACGCTCAGCTCTAGAATCAATATTTGTTGTTTTCTATCCACAGCCAAATATGGATTCTTTTTTTTTTTTGCATGTGTGTGTATTTTTATATAATTTTTACATATTCAAAGATTGCTTTCTAATACAACGGCGTTTTAGTGCCATGGTAAAAAAAAAAAAAAAAAAAAAAAACTAAGATTATGAGAATAAAGTCATAATATTTTGAGAAAAAAGTCCAAATTATCAAGCATTATCAAGTCATAGCAATAAGAGACCATTGATTTCAACTTTATTCTCGAAATATTTCGACTTCATTCTTGAAACATTTTGACTTTATTTTCGTAATTTTCACTTATTCTTGAAATATTTTGATTTTATTCTTATAATTTTTACTTTATTCTCAAAATATTATGATTTGAATCTTGTAATTTTAGATATTTTTAATGTGGCACTAAAACGCTGTCATATTCTAAATAAGTATGAACAATTAAAATAAAATTGGATTTCAACAGTTCATTTCAGTCATCTTTTCATTACTGAAGGTGTTAGTGTTTAATAAGATAAACATAACTACTAAAGCGATAAACATAACTACCCAAGTACTACTTGTGTTTGTGATCTGAACAACACTAACCTTAAAAATTATTTATAAGCATGTAACTCACTCAGCATTGCTCATTGGCATTTGCTGGAAACTGAGATACCAGCAGAAACCCTTTGCATATTTGACTGAGTGAAACTAACCTTAATGTTGTATTGTGTACTAAGCTCAATATGACAATGTGACAGTGAATGATTCTATGTCATGGGTAAATGATTGAGGACTTGGAAACACAAGGATGAACATTCAATCATGCACAGGACACATAAAAACACTGCAGTCTTAGTTTGAGGGGTGGAGGTCTGTGAACTCAAGTAGTACAACAACATCATGCCATTGTTTTCCTGTTGTGTCTTCAGATTAATTAGGGCTGGTTCACTAATTTCTTCTAGTTCAAACAACATTAGTACAGCTGTGGGCAGATTATGTAACATAAGCACAGAGACTTTCCATCATGACTGAACAGTTTTAGACACGACCGACACCTGAGTGATTGATGAGAAAACTACCAAACATAGTGGTGTATGTTGATGAAAATACTTAAAATATAACTAAATACTTAAAATAAAACACAAAAATAAATAAAATCTAAAAAAGTATAGCATAGCCAATGATACAATACATCAATTCAAGCAGCTACCGATGCGATGTGATTCACCCCTATTACAATGCAGTTTTAATGCGATTTAATGCAATATGATGCAATGGAAAAAAAATGATGCTATGCAATTCAAAATGGTACAGATGCTGTAGTTCGCTTTTATTCCTTTGGTTCAGACAAACAGCCATGTTAATCTATATTCTATGTGACTCAGTTTAGAGAGGAGAAATCAGTCTACATATAAAATATTGGACACAAAAATTATTGTGTATTTATTTTGCATCTACTAATAATTATATATATATATATATATATATATACTGTATATATACAAGTGCTGGTTGATTTATAAAAGTTGATAAAAGTTGATTTATTTCACTAATTCCATTCAAAAAGTGAAACTTGTATATTATATTCATTCATTACACACAGACTGATATATTTCAAATGTTTATTTCTTTTAATTTTGATGATTAGAGCTTACAGCTCATGAAAGTCAAAAATCAGTATCTCAAAATATTAGAATATTACTTAAGACCAATACAAAGAAAGGATTTTTAGAAATCTTGGCCAACTGAAAAGTATGAAAATGAAAAGTATGAGCATGTACAGCACTCAATACTTAGTTGGGGCTCCTTTGCCTGAATTACTGCAGCAATGCGGCGTGGCATGGAGTCGATCAGTCTGTGGCACTGCTCAGGTGTTATGAGAGCCCAGGTTGCTCTGATAGTGGCCTTCAGCTCTTCTGCATTGTTGGGTCTGGTGTCTCTCATCTTCCTTCTGACAATACCCCACAGATTCTCTATGGGGTTCAGGTCAGGCGAGTTTGCTGGCCAATCAAGCACAGTAACACTATGGTCATTGAACCAGCTTTTGGTACCTTTGGCAGTGTGGGCAGGTGCCAAGTCCTGCTGGAAAATGAAATCAGCATCTCCATAAAGCTTGTCAACAGAAGGAAGCATGAAGTGCTCTAAAATTTCCTGGTAGATGGCTGCATTGACTGTGGACTTCAGAAAACACAGTGGACCAACACCAGCAGATGACATGGCAGCCCAAATCATCACTGACTGTGGAAACTTCACACTGGACTTCAAGCAACATGGATTCTGTGCCTCCACTCTTCCTTCAGACTCTGGGACCTTGATTTCCAAATGAAATGTAAAATTTACTTTCATCTGAAAAGAGGACTTTGGACCACTGAGCAACAGTCCAGTTCTTTTTCTCCACAGCCCAGGTAAGATGCTTCTGACGTTGTCTCTGGTTCAGAAGTGGCTTGGTAGCCCTTTTCCTGAAGACGTCTGAGCGTGGTGGCTCTTGATGCACTGACTCCAGCTTCAGTTCTCTCCTTGTGAAGCTCTCCCAAGTGTTTGAATCGGCTTTGCTTGACTGTATTCTCAAGCTTGCGGTCATCCCTGTTGCTTGTGCACCTTTTCCTACCCAAATTCTTCCTTCCAGTCAACTTTGCATTTAATATGCTTTGATACAGCACTCTGTAAACAGCCACACCTTTCAGTAATGACCTTCTGTGACTTACCCTCTTTGTGGAGGGTGTCAATGTTCGTCTTCTGGATCATTGCCAAGTCAGCAGTCTTCCCCATTATTGTGGTTTCAAAGAACAAGAGATACCCAGAATTTATACTGTAGGGATGGTCATTTAATCAAACTCAAATGTAAATATTCTAATATTTTGAGATACTGATTTTTGACTTTCATGAGCTGTAAGCTCTAATCATCAAAATTAAAAGAAATAAACATTTGAAATATATCAGTCTGTGTGTAATGAATGAATATAATATACAAGTTTCACTTTTTGAATGGAATTAGTGAAATAAATCAACTTTTTGATGATATTCTAATTATATGACCAGCACCTGTATATATTAGCATTTGGACCAATCAGACACACAATTGTTTCATTAGATTTAACAAATCAATTGGTCATTAGATTAACAAATAGTCACAGACCCCTCACCCAATACACATACTGGGTGCCAGTATGTCTGTGAACGATCTCCTGGCCAGGACACTGCAGCCAGATCAGATAAACCTTACGACCTAAAAGTATATAGAGAGAATCTTCCTCCCTACTCAATTCTCTCTAAAACCGACACATACTGCTATAGGAAATGACTTCTTTCAAAAATTCATAGACAAATTGTTGACTTTCCTATCATGCATATCCCCATGTCTTTGTGTATGATTACTACCTCCTTGTATATGGTTTTGTGTATTGTATACTGTTTCATGCAAGCTTACGATAGAACCACTCTTTCATGTTACCTTACCTATGCCCTGTTTAGTATCTATGAATTCGTCTTTGAACGATCTAATTGAGAGTGAATATTACATGTCGATACCTATGCAACATATTAGTGTCCTAAGAATCTTTAGTAGTTTTTGCATTAACCCCAGGCAAATTACATATGAAAAGTACCATGTTCAGAGAAAAACAGTCGTAAACTTTCCCTCCAAAATTGAAAGTCACCATTGGCTCTTTGACACCCCAGAGGTGTGACCTCTATATCAGATAAAGCTCTCACATCAGTGACCCGCCCCCAGTCTGCGGTTCTTTTAGAGCCTAAGAGGATGAGGAGAATGTGAGCTCCTCAGCAACCCTTAAGTTTTTGGTGCCAGGCATTCCGGCCTTGACTTTCCATTCAATCGAAGATCCTCGCATCTCAGATCTCTTTCTTAGCTCTTTTTCACTTTCTACCTGGGAAGAAACTCCCAATCACCACCGAGCCAGAATCTTTTGGAGTTCATCACCCTTCAAACACGGTAGAACTTGAAGGACTCCAACACCACCAAACCCTCAAACCATCAGAACTTTCATCCGAGACTGCATCCGGACACTTGTTCAACGACCAAGGCAATGCAAGTATCGTACATTTAACTAAACGAAACAGAGGTTTAGTATAAGCGGTAGTCCCCGTTGTAAAACGGCATTGATGGTTTTTAACTGATTTTTCTGATGGTTCTGACTCATTTTTCCATAACTGCAGTCTCTGTTTTCTCTATTGTCTTCATTCATCCACTTTAGCTCCCCTTTGTATGTACGCGTGACTGTATGTATGTTTGTTTGTTCGTTTAGATTAGTTATGTGTGTTAGCGTTTAGTTAATAAAAGTTGTGTGCACAAATTACATGAGTTTCTGGTTCTGCCTTGCAAATTAATGTCTCTTTACGATTTTGACCCTCGCTACATGCTCTAATGCTAAATAGGAAAGTATTTTATGTGGCCACACAAATATCCTTTCTTAGAGCTAATATGACCTTACACTGAATGTTCGCTGGACGAACAGATCAGTTGATGGAAATTTAATTCTGCTACAGTTATTACTGTCAGCCGATATAAATAATTGTAATTAATCATAATTAATTGTAATTATTTATATACATTTCCCTTTTAAGCTAAATATGCTACAATATATATATATATATATATATAAATTATTTTTTACCGATGCAAATACATTGGGGGAAAAAAATAAAATAAATTGATCCCCTGCTGATTGTTTGCCCAATGACAAAGAAATGATCAGTCTATAATTTTAATGGTAGGTTTATTTGAACAGTGAGAGACAGAATAACAAACAAAAAAAAATAATCCAGAAAAACGCATTTCAAAAAAGTTTGATTTGCAAAATAGATTTGCATTTTAATGAGTGAAGTATTTGACCCCTTCACAAAACATGACTTAGTACTTGGTGGTAAAACCCTTATTGGCAATCACAGAGGTCAGACGTTTCTTGTAGTTGGCCACCAGGTTTGCACACATCTCGGGGATTTTGTCCCACTCCTCTTTGCAGATCCTCTCGAAGTCATTAAGGTTTCGAGACTGACGTTTGGCAACTCAAACGTTCAGCTCCCTCCACAGATTTTCTATGGGATTAAGGTTTAGAGACTGGCTAGGCTACTCCAGGACTTTAATGTGCTTCTTCTTGAGCCACTCCTTTGTTGCCTTGGCTCTTGGTCCCAGCTGCCTTGAGATCATTGACAAGATCCTCCCGTGTAGTCTGGGCTGATTCCTCATCATTCTCATGATCACTGAAACTCCATGAAGTTAGATCTTGCCTGGAGCCCCAGACCTAGGGAGATTGACAGTTATTTTGTGTTTCTTCCATTTGCGAATAATCGCACAAACTGTTCTCACCAAGCTGCTTGACGATGGTCTTGTAGCCCATTCCAGACTTGTGTAGGTCTTCAATTTTGTCCCTGACATCCTTGGACAGCTCTTTGGTCTTGGCCATAGTGGAGAGTTTGGAATCTGATTGATTGAATGCTTCTGTGGACAGGTTGTCTTTTATACAGGCAACAAGCTGAGATTAGGAGCACTCTCTTAAAGGGAGCCAGAGAGCCAGAAATCTTGCTGATTGATAGTGGATCAAATACTTATTTTACTCATTAAAATGAAAATCAATTTATAATTTAAATCAAATCAATTTGCATCGCATCGTTAACTTTTATGCTGATGCACCAACGCAAATAGGTGAATCTTAACATCCCTAATATATATATATATATATATATATATATATATATATATATATATATATATATATATATATATATATATATATATATAAACAAAAAGTATTCTCGTAGCTTTGTAAAATTACGGTTGAACCACTGATGTCACATGGATTATTTTACCGATATCCTTGTTACGCTTTCTGGACCTTGACGGTGGTAGTATGCTTGCTGTCTATGGGAGGGTCAGAGATCTCTCGAATTCATCAAAAATATCTTAATTTGTGTGCTGAAGATGAACGAAGGTCTTACAGGTTTGGAATGACATGAGGGTGAGTAATTAATTACAGAATTTTTGGGGTGAACTATCCCTTTAACTGTCCTTTCAAATTGGTGTTGTTTTAGTATCATTGATATAATATAATTTTGTATATATTTTGTATATATTATAAAATAAAAGTTTTTGTTTACATAATATATGTATGTGTACTGTGTATATTTATTATGTATATATAAATACACACACATGCATGTATATATTTAAGAAAAATATGTTAAGTTTATACATTTAAATATATATATAATATTATATAAATTATACGAATATAAATATACACATGGAAACACATGGAAATATTTTCAAAATATATACTGTATGTGTGTGTATTTATATATACATAAATATACACAGTACACACACTTACTGTATATTGTGTAAACAAAAACTTATTTTGGATGTGATTAATCGCAATTAATCATTTGAAAGCACTAATATATAAGATTGACCTATTTGCGTCGGTGCATCAGCATAAAAGTTAACGATGTGATGCATTGATTTAAAATGTGCATTGGATACAAGTTGGCATTTGTATTGCAGTGCATCATTTCTAATATATTGGCATTGGTAAAAAATGATTTATTTATATATAATTATTAGTAGATGCAATATTTTAATTAATGAATCATTTTTTAATTAATGACTGAATTTTCATTTTGGGGTGAACTATCCCTTTAATACAGTGGTGTTTAATTGTTTGTTTTTAACCATCAAATTATGAATTTACAAACTATTTTCGAAATTAAATGCTTTTCAAATATAACATTTTCAAATAAAACTGATTCACTTTTCTCCCAATAATTCCAATATTTTATTTATTGCAATCTCATTAAAAATTAAAACAAAAGGAGGAAGGAAGGAAGGAAGGAAGGAAGGAAGGAATGAATGAATGAATGAATGAATGAATGGTTTGTGTCATTCAAAATTATTATACTTTTGGCATGTTTTCTAAAAGGAAATCAGATGCTAGGAAGTGCATCTGCTAAACAGCCTAAATCGGGCGTAAATTCAAATACAGGGTATCGTACAGAGTTGAGTTCTCACCTCTGTATAAGCTTGAGTGACTTGCTCATATAGCGTCTGATGGTGATGAATGGCCAATTCCAGATCCTGCATCTCTGATGGCAGCCCGCCCTCACTGCACATCTTACACCACGCTTCCACACCAGACAAAAACTGCACAGACACAGGCCATTAGAAACTATTACACCACTGCCACCATTGTTTTTAACAGCATTTGCATGTTCTGAGAGCTACAGATAAAAAACACAGATGATAAATAAGAAATCAGGCACCTGCTCAGATTTCTGATGGAAGACAGCAGACATTGCGAGGATGGTGCTGCGTTCATCGAGAGCGGCAGCAAAGCTCTTCCACTCCTGATCGAGCTGCGTGCTGATCTGTTTGATCTGCTGAGACGCGTAGTGACCCGCCTCCGACAGCCGTGACGCCACCGACATGATGCGGTTTATGTTCACATATGCATTCTGGGAAACATGAGATCAGACAGCATCATAACATGTAAACACAGGAGAAATCAACAAACATTTCAGAAGAGCAAGTCATATAAACTAGTGAGAATCCAACTTCAGAGCATTTAAATAAAGCAATAAATCACTGGAGGTTGTGTGTTACAGTGTACAGTTTTCTACTGTATTTGAATGTACTTTAAAATGAAATTTATTCCTGTGATCAAAGCTGAATTTTCAGCATCATCCTTACTCCAGTCTACAGTGTCACATGATCCTTCAGAAATCATTCTAAAATGCTGATTTATTATCAATGTTGGAAACAGCTGCAATGCTTAATATTTATCTGTGATACTCAGGACTCTTTGATCAACAAAAAGTTACAAAGAACAGCATTTATATAAAATAGAAATATTTTCTAACAATAAAAGTCTTTACTATCACTTTGTCTCAATTAAACATTAGAAAAAATTATAATAATTATATATATATATATATATATATATATATATATAATTGTTTTTGTTTTGTTTTTAAAAAGAAAGAAAAAAAATATATGGTTACACTTTTTGTAAGGTGTCCTTGTTACAGTGTAATTACACATTTAAGTACTGAGTAATATTAATTAACTACATGTACTTAGTATATGGTTAGGGTTAGGATAGGGTTACGTGCATGCAGTTATGCATTATTAATTGTTATTATAATAGTAAGTACATGTAACATGCAACAAGGACTCCTTTAAATAAACTGTTACCAAAAGTACTTAATGTGTATATTGTTACAAAAGACTTCTATTTTAAATGAAATTTCAGCTTTGCATCACAGAAATAAACTGCAATATTTCACAATATTACAGTTCTTTTCTGTATTTTTATCAAATAAAAACATGACTAATTATACTGTCTCTTAAACTCTTGAATGACAGTGTGTATATAGCTTCAAATGCTGCTCATCCAATTAGAATTTAGAGCCTGAACTAGCCATTTAAACGTGTTAATAACAAAAGAGCTGACGCCAGAACAAGCCTTCCATTTAATCAGATCAGAGTAATGACACTGTGAACACAAACGGACTCATATTGGAATTATAGCTTAATGAGGCATAAAACAACCACCATGCTGGGATAAAGAATAGGAGGATGAATGAGCAGCGTGACTGTGTTTGTGTCTGAGCTCAGATGATTGGGAGGTTGATTAAAGTGGTAGGAGGAATCCTGGCTAGCTGAGCAGAAGACAGCTCACGACATACTGTGAGCATCAGAGAACCAATCAGGCTGAATAAGCTGCATAAAGGCTGGTAAATGACCTTTGCTATGATTGTGGGAAACTGGTTAACTTTGAAAAGTGGACCAGCTCAGCCACACTCCAGAAGGGACAGTTGAATCAAAAATGAAAATTCTGTCATCATTTACTCATAAGACTTTCATTCATCTTTGGAACACAAATGATGCTATTTTTAATATTCTCTCATCACTTTTGTCCATCCATTGAAAGTCCACACAACCAAAAAAGCTTTGAAATGCTCATATAAACATTGTAAAAGTAACACACAGAATTACTTTAGGTTTTTATTTTGATTCATATATAAACACTGATCAGTGCATATACATTTGGTGCTTTTAAGTCCATCAGGGAAGTTGATGCAGCATTTATGAGCTGGGAAGTTGAAATTATGACCTCTCATGCTTTCAAATCACTTTGAAAGTAAAATAAAACAAGATTTTTTAACTCTACATCTACAAAATGATTAATAAAGAATGTGCATTGGGTGTGCTTTTAGCTTTTTAATGTTTTGTTCTTTTTATGAAGGTGCTGTAAAAAATAATCTTTATACAACATTATTGTGCAATACTAATATAATTAGTACATGCAATCTTTTTTTTTATTATAAAAGAAAAAATTACCATTAATACAGACACTGCATCCATTGCCTCAACTCAGAAACTCATACTTGTAATTATGACTTTGTGGTGACGTTCATGTTCGTTCAACTTATACGTAACAAGATCTTTCCATCATGATTTGAACGTACCAATAGCTCATCAAATATATTAAAAAGAAGCCCAAATTATGTGCTTGCTTGAAGCACATTTAAGCTGTCATTAATAAAATGATTGTGTCTCTTCTGAAGATTTGGATTATTCCACTCAATTTATTTGGATTACTTTTACAGAGTCTTTATGAACTTTTTGAAGCTTGAAAATTTTGGTTGCGTCTTTTCAATGCATGGACAAATATGATGAGAAAATATCCATGTTCCAACGAGCGCAAATCTTCAGACTGAATAAATGATGACAGAATTGAAATTTTTCAGTGAACTATCCCTTTAAATGTTATGAATGACACACCTAAAGATAATTTTTAAGTAGTGTATTTTATGATACAAAACTTATGAATTCTCTGAACTTTAAGTTAAGTAGTGGCATTCAAGACCAGCAAACAAGACTTCCACAAGCATCAGTATGACATACCATGGAGTTCATGGCAAAGTGGTTGTGTTGAGTCTGCAGCTCCACAGCATGCTGGTAGCTCACGCCGATCTCTGTGTGGCTCTGAAGAAACAATTCCTTATTGTGACTGATCCAGTCAAACATCTACAGAGAGATGAGAACAGAAGGTCATTACATATAATCCTGCACCATTCCTTTATGAAGTTTACGTACAACCACAGTTGGGGGTTTGTTATTAACTTGACAGCATGCATAATTAATCAAACACACAGACTAACACACGCCAGGCTAAGGACAGATAACAGAATGGCAAATGTACAAATCTTAACCATTTTGTTTCAACAGACGATAAGGAATCCATTTAGATAAGAGTGTTAATGTCGGGAGACATCATTGGATTAACAGTGTTCTGTGTTTTAGTAGGAAAAATGAAGGATTATTTTGTACAATCAGCTTGGTTTGCTGGGACGTGTGCCGTATTGTCATGACAGCCCGTCTAATTTAGATTAATCCAAGTGTTGATAATTTGCTTCGCTAAAGCACAGATATCAGTTGTAGGACCTTTTAAAGGATTATACTGTCTAGAACATTCGTCTAGCAACATTTCTAACACAATCTGCATAAATAAATACATAAATACCTAAATACCTTTTTGTCAATGTCAGAGTTTGCCATTCCCACCTGTGACATCATATAGGCTACATGAAGTTGCAAGAAAAAGTATGTGATCCCTTAAGGGTTTACTATAAATTTTTTGATTTTCTCAGTCATTAAAGTTCAGATCAAATTTGATAACTAATTTATGCAGACAACTATGGTAAATTCTAAAAGCTGACTTCTACAAACGTTCTTCTTACCGGAGCCCAAACAATAAGACAATCAAATTTCATTGCCAATTAATGCACAAATCCATTCTAAATCTTATACTGTTAGAACTGTACATACTTTACACATCAAAGCTTTATGCACTGCATTAATTAATTAATAAGAATGCTTTAATTAATACATGAAAATGCAACATAATGAATAATGAACAAATATGCAAATACCAAAGTCATTAAAATTCTGTCCATATGTTTCACTGCTATCATAACTATCATAACTGCTTCTGAGTTATAAACAATGTATCCTCCAATACCGAATAACTGTCCTAAATAAATATTTAATTAGAGCTGCAAATTAATTGCACTTGTAATCAAGATAAGAGCTGAGAGACCGCGTAATTGATAATGTAGTTGACTGCCTGCATTCCTATTACATTAAATGGCCGGTTTAATCTAATAGGTCTGGGCTCCTTCTAAGAGAAGTTGGACAGAGGTATTAATTAGCAGAATGACTGCTCACTCTTGGCCTTTTGACACAAGGAGGCCTGGCACATTGACAGACAAATGATTTTTAATCATGTTCACCCGCGACAAGTGAAAGGTTGTGTGTGTGGGAGCTAAAAATAAACGCCTGCGCTCTGAGCGAAATGAAATCATTAACACAAAGCACTTATATGTACTCAACATCAGACGGCCCCTGTGAGCAGCTCCGCCGGCCCTTCACCTTATCTCTGAAAGTTTATCTCAAACTCACTGCTATCATGAAGTGGGTGGAGTTAGTGTGAGGTCACACTTTTAACCCTATAAAGCCTACAATATCACACTAATTTCTAAGGCCTCTGCTTTATCAACATGATCAGAACTTTGCTGGAAAAATTGTTGCCCACAATCTGCTACGTCTTCTGTTTTCTGACTGATATAATTTTTTTTAGCAAGAAAAAGGCCTTTTAGTATAATTTAAAAATGTCCTCCTTTAGACATTTGTCCTGTGGCTGTGAAATCTTTAATGATTTTTATAAAGTAAATATAAGAACAACTTTTATATTGTTAGTAATATTTCAAGAGGAATACTTACTAGACTAAAGCAACTTTTTTATTGAATCTGAGTATAAAATATGATACATCAAGCTTTTAAAGGAATGTTGTACATCTTTCATTCATCACTGTATTGCATTTCATTATACTGTATATTTCGGGCCCCGCAATAAAAACTGCAGAGCTTTGATCATAAATCTAAGCATTTAAATATCATCTTTCTAAGACATACTAATGGCAGATATAGAGTGACAACTGCTATTTATATCCATTTTATGTAAATAATATCTTATACTGTCATTGATTTTATTTAATTATATCTGTTATTATTATTTAATTATATCAGAATTTTATCTTACTTTTAGGCCATATTGTATAAATATCAGCAACTCCACCAAATTGCATATAATATCAAAACCATACAAACATTTCAATGTTTCTCATACTCAATGTTTACGTTAAGTCTGACTATTTTTATTTAAAGCCAGGCTTTACATGGTTAACCAGAAATATACACAAAGCACTCAAGGCATGATGTGAAGCATGAGTCTGACCTTGAGTGCCTGTTTGCTTTAAAATAATATGATACCATACAAAATACCAATGGTAAATAAATTGTTATTGCAGTTCATAATGCACTTTTATGCATTCATCAAAATCATTTTACAAACAAAATCAGACTGGTATTTAGAGTCAGAAATGTGATTTGTCTTTTTTTTCTGGATCAGCCTACAAATCAGCAACAAAACTGAGCTTGCATCAAATGTCAGTCTCATTCAAAGACAAGTATACATTTTGTAAACATATTGGTGATCTAAATTCAATGGAAAAAAGTTAAATAAACCATTTTTTGGGAAAAAAAATGGGGTAAAGCATACCTTAGTATAACTATATCTTTTCCCCAAATCCAATTTTACTGCTTGTTATTTATTCATTTAATTACTCATTCACTCACCCTCTGAATTACTGGCTCACTTACTCGCTTACTGAATTACTCACTTACTTTCTCAATTACTCACTCACACACTAGCTATGTTTCCATCCAAAGATTCAAATTAAATTTATGCGCAAAAGTGGAATATCGTATAAAACATTTGCATCCAACTAGCACTAAACATCACAAAGAAAACTAGGAGAAGCCACTGAATATAATAATTATAATAAATTACTTAAAATACTTATGCCTCAGAGCGAGCAGACGAAACACAATAAATGCAGTCATTGTTTTCGGAGGTGGATGCCGTTTGGAAACGCAGTCATGCAAGACAGTTATACAAAAATAATTTGACGACAGACTTTGCTCAGGCGTTTCAGAATGACCATAACAACATATAGATGCTGTGAACGAGATCGGTCCACTGGTTAGTCAAGTTATCTCGTCTCATAGCGAAAAGACTTTTTCGATGCACATGGAGGAATTTATTCGGTAAATGTGTTTCCATCGTAGTTTATGTGCATATTTTCTTATCAGATAAAAAGTTTATCCAACTCAATTGTGCGCATAAGTTTTTATGCGCATTTTTTACATTTATGCACATCTTGGCATTTCCATCCAGCGTTTTTTTTTTATACGATATTCCCAAAATGCGCATAAAATAGGTGAATGGAAATGTAGCTACTGACTTACTTACACTTGTCATAATTTTGTCAACTCATACCAGGTTAAACCAGTGCTCACTTACCTTCTCTGCGTCTTGTTCAAACAATCGGAGCTGGAAACACTGATCCAGCTTCAGTTTTCTTAGGTGCCACATCTGGTGCAGGTGCTGTCTGGTGCTGTGGAGTTTATCCAGCAGACTGGCGATCTTCGGAACCACACTCTGGAAGTCAGCACTTCCAGAAATACAGTTCCTCCCTGAGAAGCCATCACTGGAGCGGATACACTGCAAGAGTCTCTGGCCCTCGTGGTCCAGGTCTTCCACGGGAGCCTTCATCACCTTCTTCTTGAGCTGAGTGTGCTCATCGATGAGTCTCCGAGAGCCCTCCACATCCACTGGGAACTCTTTCTTAGCCAGCATCTCCTGCAGATCTTCCAGACGGGAGAGAAGGTGAATGGCGCTGGCCAGGAACTCCTCGAGAGCGACACGGAGCTCAATCCATTCCTCATGATTATATTCCAGAGATCCCTCAAAGTCCTCTGTTAACTGAGACGGGTCCACGAGTTTGGTCAACCCCTCCACAGATACCATGCTAGTCTGTCAGCGAAAAGGTAGAAACAGACATGTCAGATTAGGGTGAAAGTAAGGACGGCCTGCCTGTTGTTTGATGTGAGCCATAAATGAATTATAACATGGAAACATGAAGACTGAAGTTTTCACAGCAAAATCAACACACACACTATCTGCAGTGTGTTCACTACAAGAGAGAGGATCAGAGGACTAGACAGCTACTCAATAACTGCATTTTTACCTCAAAAGTGAACTTGGCACTACCAAAGTTGGTCTTCTGTTTCTGCCAGAAGTTGTCGGGTTTGATGATGAGAGAGACGCAGATCTCAGCTGGAAACGCTTCCTGCAGGGTCTTCAGTAATGGCTTGATCAGGTCCCACTTAGAGCCACGCATATCAATAATCACAGTGAAACCCCTCTTACACACATCCTCACTGAAACAGACATGGAAGCAGAGATTTCCATAAATGTACCAGAAAGAATGCAACAATTATGAAGTAATTATTAGTCTACTAGACTACTAAATAAAATAAGCGTGTAAATTAATTACAAGTAAATAATTATAAATTATAAGTAGATCATTTTAACTAGGAAAATGCATGTAAATTATTATTATTATTATTACTACTATTACTACTACTACTACTATTATTATTATCATTATTGCAACAGCTGGACAAATCAGACACATTACTGTTTGTTATATTTAACAAAAAATCCAACACCCCATACCCAACAAGGCAACCATGAGATTTTGTGGGACCCTCTCCCAAATGACAAACAACCCCAAAAGAGCAGAACAGATCCCTGATTACCATGGCAATGTAAGGGAAACAGGTCAATTTAGCTCAAAGGGAATCATTTATGATTTTATAGGGAATTTGAACAGAATCACTGTTTTATGGCGGATCACTGAGTCGGCCGGCAATTCACTGAACGAGCCGCATAACATCAACTCTGCACTGGATATTAAAATCCAAAATATAGTGAAAACACTATTTAATAGCACAGTAACAAGATCGGCAGTTTAAGGCATTAACTTGTAAGCACAAAACACAAGATACTTCTCTTTTCAATATAAATAAGACTTTATTGGATAAATCTAAGATATGTAAACTAATCTAACACATGAACACACGCATTCACACATTCACACTTTGCAGAAAGAGAGAAAGTGAGGAAAGGACGAGTTTAAGAGAATGAAAATGTGAAATCCCAAGTTTATAGAAATATGTGCAATTGCTTAGACCTGAACAACCATCAATCACTTAATTAGTCCTCGCATTGAGTTTCTCAATGAGGCTAAAATTTATAGTCAATGCACCAATTCAGCCAGAATCTGGAGTTTGTACTTGTGTTGCCTTTGTGTTAAGGGATTCCCTTCTGTTGTCGTCTTTGCAGAAAGGGGGTTTCCCAAGTTGCTGATTGGCTGGACGTTCAGTAGTCGTTGAAGTGATGTCTTGGGAAGCCAATGGTTGGGCGATGGCGGACAAATGGTTTCGGAGTCAGTTGCTAGTTGAAGTTTGAAGCGGGTGCAGTCGAAGCTGGACTTTACGGCACACTTAACTTAACAAAACTCTCAACGGAAAGAAAAGAAATTAATGTAAAAGAATAAAAGGATGTAACGAGACTACATGGGTTTTTTCTCATCGTGGTTAAGTAGCAGCTGGCATGTAGGCCAGAGCACGCTGGAACGGCTCTCGAAGAATTCTTGGGCAAACAGCAGTGGCAAAAAGCATGGCTAAAAGCAATGACTAAAAAGCAAAAAGCTAAAAGCATGGTTTGATGGTGTCCTGAGTTTTTAACTGGGCATTTGGACACATCCCAAAATGGTGTGTTGACCAATTAGATATTGTCTTAGCTCGGCGTGTTGCTCTGTTTCTCCTCCCAATACATAAATCAACATGTTATCTGGTCAGTCACACTGTCTGAATTTTCACGCTCTTTGCAGAGTATTATTTTGGACATGATTGTTATAACCAGAATATGATATATTTGAATATGAATGATGATCAGTGCCAGGTACGGGGCCGATGGGAAATGTAGTAAAAGGGGAAATTAGTACTCAGGTGATGGAGCCCTCTGATGGCCCAAAGAGGGAGTTACAGAAGCGCTCTCCATAACATAATTGTAATTATTCAGGGGGAAATGTAATTATTTCCCCTTTGAGCTAATGTACTGCATTATAAAAAAAAAGAAAAAAAAAAAAAAGAAAATTATATATATATATATATATATATATATATACAACAGAAATATATTAAATGAATGATGGAGGGAGGGAGTTACAGAAGCGCTCTCCATAACAGAGCCCCTTCTCTGCGAGCGGCTCTGGAAGCGTGGAGGTGGTCGACGCCGGGGTCTTCCATGTGGTCTGGGGACCGGTCTTTCCGGTCTTTCCTCCACAAGACTGGGATCTAGAATGTCGTACGCATTCACCCAGGACCTTTCCTCCGGGCCGTAGCCTTCCCAGTCGACCAGATATTGGAGAGTTCTCCCCCAGCATCTAGAGTCGAGCAGTTCTGATAGATCTCCTCGCCCTCCACCGTTATGGGTAGGGGGCCCTCATCCTTTCTCCTCTCTTCCCTCACCGGGACCAACAGCAGGCTTCAACAATGAGACATGAAATGTGGGAGAGATACGGTAGTGGTTAGGTAAAGCCAATTCAAAAGATACAGGGGTAATTTGATGAATAATTTGAAAAGGACCCACGTACCTGGGACTAAGCTTGGCAAACGGAGACGGAGGTCACGAGTGGATAACCATACCTACTGGCCAGCACTGTATTCCGGGCTGGGATGGCGATGCCGGTCAGCCTGAATCTGTTGACGTCTTACAGCATGCCGCAAGTGTTGATGAGCCTGATTCCATGTCTCCTCACCTCTTTGAATCCAATCATTGACTGCGGGAACGTTAGATGGTTCTCCTGACCAGGGAAACAGGGGTGGTTGATAACCCAGGATACACTGGAATGGAGTTAACCCAGTGGAGGGTTTACGGAGTGAATTTTGAGCGTATTCAGCCCACATGATATAACGGCTCCAGTCCTGCTGATTCCGACTACAATATGATCGAAGGAACCTGGTTAGCTCCCGGTTAAGTCTCTCTACCTGACCATTGGATTGGGGATGGTAGGTGAGGCACCTCTATCTTAAAGGCACCTCTAGTGCCTTTAAGAAAGCAGACCATAGACGAGAGGTAAACTGGGGACCCCGGTCGGAGACGATGTCTTCAGGTAAACCACAGAAACCAAAGACTAGATTACATAATTGTTCAGCTGTTTCCAGAGCGGTGGGTAACTTAGGCAGGGGAATGAGGTGACAGGCGTTAGAGAAACGGTCAATGACAGTAAGGATAGTGGTATGGCCATTGGAACTAGGAAGGTCAGTGCCAGGGGCGTTGTGGTATGGGCAGAGTCTGGAGGAGTCCTGCTGGTAATAAATGAGAAGGTTTCTGGGTATTACATACATGGCATTGACGAATCAGATTCGTATCCTTTCTTAGAGATGGCCACCAGAACCGGTTCTGAAGAAGTTGGATAGTCGTGTTAATACCAGGATGACCTGAGCTGAGTGAGGTATGGACTTGTGTGATAGTTCTTTCTCGAAGGGCTTCATGGACAAACAACTTATCTTGGGGACATTCAGTCAGAAGATCTAGTTCAGTATTGGACTGCTCAATCTCGGTAGTAATGTCCCACTGGATTGGTGATACAATGAGAGTTGGGGAAATAACATTCTCTGGCATACTGGGTTCAGAGTCTTTCTCAAATTGTTGTGCCAGAGCGTCTGCCTTTGTGTTCTTCAAGCCTGGCCGGTAGGTGACAGTGAAATTGAATCTGGAGAAAAACAGAGACCATCTGGCCTGTCGTGGATTGAGTCTCTTAGCCATCTTTAAGTACTCCAGATTGCGATGATCAGTTAGTACAGTGAATGGATGTCTCGTCCCTCCAGCCAATAATGCCAGTCCTCGAGTGCTGCTTTCATGGTCAGCAATTGCCTGTCACCAACATCATAATTTCTCTCCGTTGGGCTTAATTTACGTGAATAATAAGCACATGGAAACATTTTCGCCGGTGAGCCCCGACGTTGTGACAGTACTGCTCCTATTCCAATGTTGGAAGCGTCAACCTCCACTATGAACGGTAAACCAGGGTCAGGGTGGTGCAATATGGGAGCGGTAGTGAACCATTGCTTTAATTCCAGAAAAGCTACTCGGGCAGTGGACAACCAGTGAAGATGACTAGAACCCTTCCTCGTCATATTTGTTAGCGGGACAGCTGCTGAACTGAAACCTCTGATGAAAAAAATTGGCAAACCCCAGGAAACGTTGCAGCTCTTTAATGGTAGATGGTAGTGGCCACTTAAGGACTGTGTTGACCTTGCTTTCATCCATAGCAATGCCCTCATTGCTAATCACGTAGCTCAGGAAAGAGATGGATGTTAGATGAAACTCACATTTTTCTGCTTTGGCGTAAAGTTGATGTTTGATTAGGCGTTTGAGAACTGCCCTGACCTGTTGAATATGCTCTTCAAGGGAGTCGGAGTAGATCAGGATATCATCAATGTAAACAAAGATATACTTGTTGAGCATATCTCTCAGTTGAGAGGCTTTGGATTTGCTAAATGCATCACTTAAATCATGATATACACTGGGTAACCACGGAATGTCTGTCTCTGTAACACTAATAGTTCGGAGATGAAGGGGATTGATGTTGGAAATACAATGGGAAAAACAATTCTCATTCCAGCTGATTATCTGAGATTCCTGCCAGAAAATGTTGGGGTTATGCTTCCGGAGCCATAGTAACCCTAGAATGATGGGTGCATGAGAAGTAGAAATTAGGTAAAACTGAATAGTCTCTTGATGAAGAATTCCCATTGTCATGTTAAGTTTTGATGTTAAATGAGTTATCTTTCCTGTGCCCAGGGGGCACCTGTCGACCGCCTCGACTGCCAAAGGAGAAAGACATTTTATTAGAGAGATACTACGTTCTAGGGCAAAGTCTAATGACACGAAATTCCCAGCCGCACCAGAGTCTAACATAGCACGCACCTATATAGTTCCCGTGGGAAGAGTGAGGGTGACAGGAACAGTAATGCAGTTATCAATATTGAGAGCGAGAATGGGAATGGGGTACGAGCGGGGCATGAAATTCTCATATGGCCAGGTTCGCCGAAGTAGAGACGCAGCCGGTGATTAATGCAACGATCTCTCTCATCAGGCGAGATGTGATAGGTGTCGACTTGCATGGGTTCGTGGTTATCAGAAACGGTCATAACTGGTGCTCGTGTCGAGGGGCGTCGAAATCTGGGAAGATCGTCAATCTGAATCGTGAGGTCAATAAACTTATCTAGAGTTCTTCCCTTATCTCGGCATGCTAACTCGGTCTGCAAGTCGTGATTTAATCGTTTTCGGAAATGCACTTACAGAAGATCCTCGGTCCAAGTCGTCTGAGAGGCGAATGTACGAAAATAAAGGGCATACCCCGCTGCAGTTCTCTTCCCCTGGGTCAGTGTTAGCAGCTGTTCATCTGCACTCCGACAGTCCTTTGAGTGATCGAAGACCTCCCGGAATCGTTGGAGGAAATCAGCGAACGTGGGAAATGGAGATCTGCCACCTCTCCATACTGCTGTCATCCATTACAGAGATTTACCGGTGTGTAAAAACTAATTAAATCCTCCGCTCAGTAGAATATAGGGCTGGTTGTTGATTAACGAATAAAGTGCATTGGAGAAAGAATCCCTTACACTGAGCAGGGTTACCGTCGTACTTTTCAGGGAATGCTAAGCGGGGACTCACGCTGGATGTTTGGGCTGATGCAGCCGCAATGGCGGCGTTAGTCTGGGGCAATGAGAGCTCAGGTGGAGATACTTGCAGTCTTTGTAGAGTCTGGACTAATTCCTTGGTGAGGGTAGTGAGTTTCTGCAGCTGATGACGATGAGTGGCTAATTGTGTCGCTTGTATGGACAGTTCTGATGACAGATGATAAATCGCTGCTGGATCGTGAGGCAGCGAAGTCCTCTGTAATTATTCATCACTCAAACTGGGATCCATTTGCAGTTTTATTGGTAACTAAATCAGACAAGCAGAAGTCATGACACAGATAAGACAAAATAGTAGTGTGGGCAGAGAGGTAAATATTGAGCAGACCTGAGATCGGGGCAGGCGGTGGACAGACAGACGATGGGCAGGCAAGGTATAAACACAAGGCAGTCCGAAGAAAACAGGAGTAACGCTTAGTAATGTTTACCGGGGCAAAACAAGACTTCGCAAAAAGCCTGGGTGACACAGTTCTATAAATAGTCCAGATAACGGGGAACAGTTGGGGAATGATGATCAGTGCCAGGTACGGGGCCGATGGGAAATGAGGTAAAAGGGGAAATTAGTACTCAGGTGATGGAGCCCTCTGATGGCCCAAAGAGGGAGTTACAGAAGCGCTCTCCATAACATAATTGTAATTATTCAGGGGGAAATGTAATTATTTACCCTTTGAGCTAATGTGCTATATATATATACACACACAACAGAAATATATTAAATGAATTAAACTATACATTTAAATTATAATAAACAAACACATATATATTATAAAAACAGACCGAGAAACAATAAATGCATTAAACTATACATTAAAATTACAGCAAATGAATAAATCATATAAATGAAAAACTTCAAATAATGAATAAAACACAAATATAACAAATACATTAAATTATAAATTAAAATTCTCCATTGGAACAAGACCACGGGAATCAGATAAGCCCTTTACACAATCTGACATGTCTGCGGTTGGAATTGAACTGTTTCGTCTGGCCAGAGGAGAACTGGCCCCCTGACTGAGCCTGGTTTCTCCCAAGGTTTTTTTTTTTCTCCATTCTGTCACAGAAGGAGTTTTGGTTCCTTGCCGCTGTCGCCTCTGGCTTGCTCAGTTGGGGACACTTAATTTCTAGCGATTATCGTAGATTTGATTGCACAGATACTATTTAAACTAAACTGAGCTAGACAATGACATCTCTGAATTCAATAATGAAATGCCTTTAACTGAAAATTGAGTGTTTAATCTTATCATTATACATTACTGACACTCTATCCTCCAATTTGATACTGTTAAGTGCTTTGACAATCTGTATTGTTAAAAGTGCTATATAAAAAAAGGTGACGACTTAACATGATTATTCAAACTGTACAAAGCAGGTATTTGGCAGATATTTATACATACTCATGGCAGCGTGAAAAACAAGGCTTTTATTCAAATTCTGAATGGATTATAGACAAGAAAGGACACAAAGTGCACACTTTATAATCACTAAAAAGTGATTATAATTGATGAAGCTCTCTTCACGCTGAATCTCCTCGTTACATCTTGTTTACTCTTTTTTTGTTACATTGACTATGTTTACATGCACTCTCACAATGGAATTATAAAGCTCATGTAAACACAATACTTAAATCAAACTAAATGGAATAAATGTAGGAACCATAGCTGCATTAAACTATGTGGTGTATGCCAATTTTCTAATGTTTGAGTGTCTGGAGTGTTTGCTGAATCTGTTTTGCCAATATCAGATGGGGCCCCATGATTCCCTGGAGCCCTAAGTGGCTGCTTACCTCACTTATTGGTTAAGTCCTACTCTGCTCATGTATATGTATCGTTTTTTAGCCTTTTTAACATTTTTGGAACTGATTATGACATGATCATGAAAACTTTTAAATGGTCCTGAAATCTTTTCAAATGCTAAATTGTGTCTTCTATGAACTTCTTATACAAAACGCTCAGAGTGTGGGCCACTTTTGATGAGTATCCCTGTCTGACTCATCTTAAATGGGTCACTTGACCCAGAGAAAAGGACAATGATAGAGAGCAAGAGAGAGGGGTGAGTGTGTACATGAGTACTAGTGTGTCCTTCAGACCATAAAGTGCTGCACATTTGGCCACATTATTGCATTTAAACCACTTTGGTTCTTGAGTTTCCATATAAATGCTATCGCTCAGAATCTCTTCGAACAAACATCATCTTGGAACACAACAGGGCGATTTGTTTAGACACCATTTAAAATGTTCTTGGAGGACTCTTCTCATCAGCTTAAGCGGAAACAGCACGGCTTCTATTTCTGGCTCATGCTTTTCAAGTAGTGCACAGAGATTGGAAGATAAAAATAACTCACCAGTGCTTCAGTGACGGTAAAATTAACAACACACAGATTTCCGTATGCCTCAAAGAGGAAATAAAGATGACAGAAAATCAGTAAAAACGCTGTGTGATTAGGGACTAAATAATGGCACATATAAGCCTCTTTCATTTCCTGCCATTCTGAGGTCTGAGTGGGAATCAAGTCAAAAACAACAGCCGTAAATTCTAACATTTTACTCCTGCAATGGGATGAACTACTGCCAAAGCCACACTGTCGACTTTGTGTTGAGTAATTCAATAGCTGGACATAAACACTTAACACAGCCTTGAGTCTTTATCCCACACAAACTAACACAAGAAAAACAAAGAACTTCACGTTCACCAAATGCCATCACAGACCTCTATTTTTCAGTCCCACTTTATAACTACTATGGATTTGCATCAAAAAATAAGTACAATGTACTTATTGTGTTCATATTGTATTGAAAAACACTTTTACTGCTGATGAGGTGGGATACGGTTAAGGTTAGGGACAGGTTTGGTGGTATGGGTTGGTTTAAGGGTGGGTTAAGGTGTAAGGGACGGGTCAACAGTGTAAGTATACAGTATATGTGACCCTGGACCACAAAACCATAATAAGTAGCACAGGTATATCTGTAGTAATATTTTTAGCAATAGCCAACAATACATTGTATGGGACAAAATGATCAATTTTTCTTTTATGCCAAAAATAATTAGGATATTAATTAAAGATCATAGTCCATGAAGATATTTTGTAACGTTCCTACCGTAAATATATATCAAAATTTAATTTTTGATTAGTAATATGCATTGCTAAGAACTTCATTTGGACAACTTTAAAGGCAATTTTCACAATATTCAGATTTTTTTGCACCCTCAGATTCCAGATTTTCAAACAGTTGTATCTCGACCAAATATTGTCCTTTCCAAACAAACCATAAATCAACTAAAAACTTATTTATCAGCTTTGAGATGATTTATAAATCTCAATTTCAAAAAATTTACCCTTATGACTAGTTTTGTGGTCCAGGGTTCTGTAATATGTAATTACAGAAATTAACTACAGATGTAATTACATGCAGGCATTTAAAAAATATATACAAGTAAAATGTAAAAACATGTATGTACACAATCAATGTATTGTACCAAATGATTAATTTAAAAGTAAGTACATAGTCAGTACCGCTGCTCCCTATACGCAGAGAACGCAGTTTGCGTAGGGCACCAACTCCCAGGGGGGCACCATCCCAGTTGCTCAAAAAAAAAAAAAAAAAAGTGATGCGCCATTCCCGCACCCGAGACCGCTCACACCTCATGTTTGCGACTGAATGCAAATGATCATAATTGATGGATAACTATACCCGTGAAAAGACATCAGCAATCCGGCGCCAAGAGAAGGAAAAAAAGATGAAAACGAAGCCCGTGCGTCACTTTCACTTTCGGTGTTGAGGTCAATAACGTCTTTTAATGTCGGTAATAATTTCACCACCACCAACGCGTCTAATATACTCTCAGCATTTCCATGTTCACTTACAAAAGTTAGCCATGGTTTTAACACGAATAAAAAAAAATAAAAATAAAAATCATGGTTCTTGTTAACCATTAACCATGGTTTTGTTACTTCAAATAATAATATACAAAGAAGTATTAAGATAATATTTTTGTGGTTATAAAAAAAAAGCCTTTAAAATGACTTAAAATGCATTATATAAAAACAATGAGGCAACCCTGCTGAAAAAATGAATCACAAATACCATTACAAACCATCAACTTTTAACCATTAAAAAACATTCTGTAGTGTGTTTTGGGACATATTCCAATAGGATTTAGAAGGTGACCAATTACCATAACTAGTAAAACCATTACAAATTTTGTGATGGTGTCCATTGTTTTTTTATCAACATTACATGTTATTACAAATGCCTGCAAAGGGAGCCAAAGGCCTGGTAATTGCTGCTGTTACACTTACAGGACAATCAAGTCCTTGTCTAATAGGCTATTGACCCAACATTTGATTTTAAATATCTGCTTAATCTCTCATTTTTGGCCACCTTTTTGCTATAGATCAGTGGTTCCCAAACACGCTCCTGGAGGCCCCCCAACACTGCACATTTCTCCTTTGTCTGACACACCCATTTCAGGTCTTGGAGTCTCTACAAATGAGCTGATGATCTGAATCAGGTGTGTTTGATTAAGGAGACATGGAAAACCTTTGGGGTAATTTTTGAAAAACTTTTGAAGTTTTGGAGGACCTCCTGGATCGTGGTTGGGAACCAGTAGATGAATTGTAATTGTAAATAATACAATTTAATTACAATTTATTTATTTATTTACTTTTATATTTTATTAAAGTTCTATTTTGTTGACCCCTATAGTAGGTATTTTTGTTTACTTCCATAATATTTGAGGGAGGGGGCACAACAATACAATCCTGCTTAGGGCACCCATTTGGCCAGCAGCGGCCCTGATAGTAGTTAAGGCCACCTAATATAAAGTGGGACCAATTCTAAAACTATAACAATGCAAGAAAAAAAAACCTTGGTTTATTTACGGAGAGATGCACATGTGGGAAAAAATTTGATATAGTGTAATGCTTAGTCAGAAGACTAATTCGCTACAAGTTCCCTTGAGATTTTCCTAGCAATATGAGGTCTGTGGTAAACATAAATTGACGATAATTAGAAGTTTTTTTTTTTTTGTATATTATATTTTTATTTCGATAATTAGACGTTTTGTTGCACTACTTAAACTGCACACACTGACACCGGTGAAGTTACTACAAAAGAACATTTTTTAATTAAATGTAATATATTTGAATTTAAATTTAAATTTGTAATACATTTAAATTAAATTGAAATTAAATTACATTTAAATTACATTTATTTAAAAAAAAAGAAAAAAACCTTCAAAATGTGTTTTCAGTAGGAGCATTTGTAATTTATGTTGTGGAATAGGAGTGTCCAAACCTGTTCCTGGACCACTGTCCTGCAGAGTTTAACTCCAAACCTTATTTAATCAAGGTCTTTAGATGCACTAGAAACTTCCAGGAGAGAGTTTTGGAGATGGTTGAAGCTAAAATCAAAAAAACTATCATCAACTATCTTGTAGAATTTGTTCCCGCAACTTATCAGTTTGTTAAATCTCACTTTTGTTAAATCATGGCCTAATGGCCTAATGGTTGGACTAACTTGCTTCTTTGTAAATCATGGCCATGTTTAAACTAAATTAATGAAGGAGCAAATTAGTTCAACATAACCACGATTCACCTAAAACGAGAACAAATTAGCACAAAGTAACATGGCCATGATTTAACCAAAATGCTGAAATAAATGAATAAAATGTGACCATAAATTAATGTTTTGGGAACAGATTGTTAATTCACAGCCATTATATCTTATTTTTCTTCTGCATGTGATAATTTCTATACCAAACTTTCTCAGTGTTGAGGGTTTTTGTGATTTTATTTACCAATCACATTTGGTGTTAAGTTCAAATCCAGCTTAGCCACTAATAAACCCGCTGTTCCAAACCCATATAATTTAGTTTTATTTGGAACTTGTAGAACACAAGATGGATACTTTTAGGATGCGTTTTTGTCCTTTTGGAGCTTTAAAGTATGCCTACATTCTTTAAAATATCTCTTTTTGTGCTCCAGTCAGTCACGCCGGTTTGGATCGACATGATGGTGAGCAAACAATGACAGAAAACTCATTTTAAGGCGAACATAAACGCAGACAAGAATCAAAAGAGCGTGTCACAAACACTATATCATATGCCAGCGCAGGAAGCACAGGGCATGAATCATAGCCTGAAGGGGGGTTAGCATGCTGACTCAATAACATTGATTTTCCCTCTTCACCAAACCAGCAGCCTGCACTGCTTTACGCTGATCCATCCAACACTGATGATGCAAGCGCTGCTCCCGAGTGGAAATCGAACTGGGCCGGGCTCTGTCTACTGTGATATTTATACATCCATAATAGACGTGGATGACTTCTTCTTTGCTAATGAGGATATCTTTCGGTTGACAGAATGGAAGGTCCGGTTAATGCAAAGGGTGGAGGAACAATACTTTGGAAACACGTCAGACAGACCCTCCTATTCTAAACACGCGAGTTCGAGACACTTAACCACATCACGTCATGAAACAGGGTAACTGATACCTCTCAGAGAACCAGCATCGCTCCTTTCAATTCATCTGCGTGAAGCTGAAAGCTGTTTTGCGTTAAAGAGCAGCTAAAGGGGACAGAAGCTCAGATGCCTGTGGGCACCGACACATCAAAACACTGATGAATCATGGCTTGTGGGAAAGGCTTAAAGAGATGGGGCTCTCCCTCCCTTCAGTTTCTTTCTCTCTTTCTCCCAATTAAACTCGCATTAAGTCCATCTTTGTTCACTGCTTAGCTCACAGGCTTTGATGCTGACATCTGAGGGCAGTGACAGCATTGATCAGTGGCCCAGTGAGGTCTGCTGCGTTTATAACACCAGCCCGAAACACACAACACACAGAGAAATGGAAGCAACACTGGCAAAATACAAGACCAGACAATTTAATGCAAAGGATCCAGTTTATCTAAATATTCTAACAGGATATTTCAATTAATGTTAACAGGTATACACCCAAGTAACAGACTTTTACAACAGAGCACAGCAGTAAGGCTGCAGAAGACAGGATCTCACTATCTTTCAGTCTATTCAGGGGTCAAACACATTTAGATCAATGAACTGCCATGACTTTTCCAGTGATTTGTGAATCATTTTAAAGAGATAAAAGCTAACTTTCAGCCAGATAATTAAATAGACAAAATTCCTTTGAAATCCATGACTTTTCAAAAATTTAAGGTTGTCACTATTATTTATAGGCTGCAGTTTAAATCATTTAAAAGAGACAAACAATTAAAAAAAAATCCAGCCAATGACTACTGCTAAGTAAAATAAATAACCTTTGAAATCCATGACTTTTAAGAAGAATACATTTTATTAAATTATTAGGTTGCCCATATTAAGACTGCAGTTTAGAAGTAAAATAAATAACCTTTGAAATCCATGACTTTTAACACGAATACATTTTATGAAATTATTAGGTTGTCCATATTATTTACAGACTGCAATTTAGATCATTTTAAGTAGATTGCCATGGCAAAAAAAAAAAAAAAAAAACTTCAGTCAATTAACTTTTCTGAACTAAGCATTTTTAGAAATTTTAGAATCTTTGAAATCCATTACTTCAAAAACTTAAAATTTTATGATTTAAATTATTAGGTTGTCCATATATTTTCAGGCTACAATTAATATGAATTTACATAAGAACCTGCAAATACTGTACAGATTCATTTTTAAAAGTACACTAGATAATTGTCACAGTGCACAGAGTGGGGAGGAACGAGAACCACAGAGATGAGGAATACTTTAAATCAACAGTCTTTAATCCAAACCAACAGGGATAAAACAAGGCAGGACTGAGGGGGCGCTCTGGAACAGACAGTTCAGGAGGCCATGGCGGAGCTAGGAGCCCTCACGGGGCTATCCACAGGAACAGGAGCCCTCCTTGGGCTAGGCTCGGAAGCTGAGGCCCTCTCTGGGCATGACATGAGATTCACAGCCCTCCTTGGGCTGAATGTGGTGACAGGGGCCCTCTCAGGGTTAACTCAGGAACCGCTTCCATAGAAGCGACAGGAGAAGCAGGCGGCTTGGGAATGGCCTCCGCAGCCATGACTAGAGAAGCTGCCTGCCCCAGACGAGCCTCCACGGACAAGACAAGAATGACAAGACTGATAAAACTGTTCCTATGGACACAACAAGACTTTAAAATGACTTTACTCTGGTCAGGGGCTGGAGCCTGCACTGGACTCTTGGTCAGGACACTGGAGCGAACCTTGGAGCTGAAGTGAGCCGCAGCCGGCGGGCTTGACTTCAGATCGGCTGGCGGACTGGAAAGAGCCTCGACCGGCAGGCTTGACTTCATAGCGGTCAGCAAACTTGACTGATGAGAGACTGGCGAACTTCACTGATGAGCGGCTGGTAAGCTTGACTGACAAGCAGCGACTTCCATGCCGCGGGTAAAACAAACAGGAACAAACCAAAAACTTTCAAAAAACGTAAAAATAAAACAGTGAAACAAAAGGTGCCGCTCACTCTCTGTTTAGGTCTGATCTTCTGTCACGGTGCACAAAGCGGGAAGGAACGAGAACCACAGAGACGAGGAATACTTTAAATCAACAGTCTTTAATCCAAACCAACAGGGCTAAAACAAGGCAGGGCTGAGACACACAGGAACACAGTGAACGTAACAAGTAGACCAGACAACACTAACTAAACAGACAGGAACTTATTTACACAGGATAAAACTAGATAATTAATACACACAGCTGAACGGAATCATAATCAAACTAAACAAGGACAGGAAAATAACCAGATATGGGCACAAGTGGGCGGGAAACACACGACACAGGACTGACAATAATATGAGCACTTAAAAACTGCATGTATAATAATTAATTATAGAATAAGTTGTAAAAACGTTTCAGATTTAGAAATGTCATGTCAATTACCCAGCAACACAGCTAATCAGAGACATGTCGAACTAGAGTTACGCTATTCAGCTTCCAATTTTGCAAACACAACTTCTCACTGTGGGAATGTAAATGCTTGTTCTTGAATAATTCTCTCAGTGAGGAGCTTAGAGAACAAAACCACAGTAAGGCAGAGTTTATTCAAATTCCTTTTCTGTGAATATTTTACACTGTGATCCTTTAATAAGATACATAATGCAGACTAATATTGTACTATGCCGTATGATTCTTGTAATGCAATAGCTGAGACTCTCTGCCTTGAAAACAGCCCAGGAGGGCTGAGCAGAGACCAGTTTATACAGAATAAAGACACATTTACATCCATAATGCTCAAGTCTGCTCTGCAGTTTGTTTGATCCACACATTAACATTAAGCTCACCTGGGCACAGTGGACAGGTACGTTACTAGACGTCTCAGGTCCTCCTGTTTTATTCGGTCATGGTTACTCCTGGCAGGAAAGGTCAGGATGGGGCCACCTCTCTTATCACGACCTCCTGCAAAAAAAAAAAAAAAAAGGAAATAGTTTAACATTCAATTTTATCCTGTGTTTTGGAAGTACAAACTATGAATCACTGTATTATTTATTGTTAAACATACATAGTAAAAGGACAAAAGCAAAGAGCAAGTAAAATCAAATGCTATCTGTACATTTGACAGGAAAATAACATTATATCACTTATATGGTTATAAATTGTGAGTTATACAGGCATCATTATGCCATCCTGTAATACTGAAAACATTTTCACCATACTTTTTTATGGTTAATTTCTAGCCACCACAACTGCCAGTTTTTACCATAAATAAATTAGCAGTTTGCATACTATCTCTATTTTGGCCTAAATAATTTTTAGAATGTAGCATCATAAGTGTTATCTATGGCGAACGTAGCTACATCCCTATTACTATTGCTCATATTTAGGCTTACTAAACTTTTATACCTGACTTTGTGTGCTACTTAAATGAATGACACCTCTAATCAAGCAGGTTTTGAGGAAAAGTGAGGATGAGATCATTAGATGAGACCATTAGCAGCAGTTATAGGAAATAGTGTGAAAAAAAGGGGGGCTATAAAATCCATGATAAAAATGTATATGAGGGAAAGGAAGGAAGAAGGCAAAAAACAGTTATAGATTGTGCTGACAAATCATCACTTATACCTCTAGAGAATCATTCCTGATATTTCCCTAAATAAAGTGTCCTGAACACCTTGATTTTGAGATTGATTTCATTCATACACATGTAGGTGAGAGAGAACTCACACAAAAGTCATTATGGCAGTTTCACACCATTAAGCATTCAAATTTTATTGTAGATAGACAGACAGTGATTGTATAATAGGCATTTGATAACTGATGTATCTCACATCTCACAAGATTAACTAGCACACAAATCACTGTGCCTCAAATCCAATATTTTGACTTCTGCATTGCATGCTTGAACGAGCTCACTAAATTCAGCCAGCTGTTAACATGTGAAGCAGCCGCAGGTTAAAATCTGTGAAATTGAGAAAACCCCTCTACACCCAACCTGAGAGACAGATGTTTCAAAGAAGTGAGGAGAGTCCAATCACATCAGTGTCAGTTAAGAACAGATCATTAAAGATCTGGATGTACTGTAGTTGGATGTACCATGCACCAACACCAGAGCCAAATGAGAAAGGCTCAGTGTCAAACATCAGTCACTTTCAAAATGTGAGCAAATAACAACAGAATGAAAATTTGATTTTTTTTTTTTTTGTCACTCACACTCAAAACATCTCACACTCACCTGATACAAACGCTATTTTTTCTCTCAGCACAGGAAGGACATCAGACGCTTTAATTCCTTCACTTCTGAAAGACCCTGAGAATGAAAGAGGAGAAAAGGTGATGTTATTTTCATTTGTAATCTCATTATCACTCATTACATTTCCACAGTATTAAACATCCTAGTGAAAAATAAATATACTAAGATGTATTTGAAATACATTTATTTCTTATAAAGGTAACACTTTAGAATAATGGGTCATTTGTTAACATTAGTTAATGTATTAACTAACATGAACAAACAATGAACAATGCATTAATTACAGTACTTATTCCTCTTTGTTAACGTTAGTTAATAAAAATACAATCATTCATTGTTAGTTCATGTTAGTTCACAGTGCATTAACTAATGTTAACAAACACAACTTGTGATTTTAATAATGCATTAGTAAATGCTGAAAATAGCATTAACTAAGATTAATAAATGCTGTAGTAGTATTGTTCACTCTTAGTTCATGTTAGTTAATACATTAACTAATGTTAACAAATGACCCATTATTCTAAAGTGTTACCCTTATAAATTTACAGTAGTAGTATACTAGCCTACAAAGACATTTACATGCATGTTTTTATGTACTTGCACACACTCCTCCGCAGGTCACCTTTCGGTGTAACCTACGCTCACTCTCTCCCTCTCGCCTATCCTCTATGGTTTCATCCTCACTTCCTTCAGTCTCTCAGTTTTCAGCACTGGACACAAACAGTGCTCCTGACACTCTCTGCTCCACTCTAACATCTTGCTTAGACAACTTTTGCCCCTTTCATCCAGACCAGCACGCACTACCCCCTCTACCCCCTGGCTGTCCGATGTTCTCCGTGAACATCGCTCTAGACTCAGGGCTGCAGAGAGGAAGTGGCATGAATCAAAAAACTCTACCGACCTTAGTGTGTATCAGTCACTCCTCTCTTCCTTCTCTGCAAATGTCCCCACTGCTAAAACGACATACAACCACAACAAATTAATCAACTGTTCTGACTCTCGCACACTTTTCAAAACGTTCTCTTCTCTTATCTATCCTCCTCGCCCTCCTCCTTCATCAGCTCTTACAGCTGATGACTTTGCAATATTCTTCATAAATAAAACAAGAAACATCAGTGACCAATTACCCTCACCACAAACTGATGATAACTTCATAACGACAAATACACACTGTCCCTCCTCCTTCTCTCCACTCTTGGAGATGGACGTTTCCAAACGTATCCTTTCCAATCATCCTACTACCTGTCCACTTGATCCTATCCCCACTCACCTCCTTCAGGCCATTTCTTCTTCAGTCATACCTGTGCTTACTCACATTATCAACACCTCTCTTCAAACTGGTATATTTCCCATAGCATTTAAGCAGGCTCGGGTAACCTCACTGCTTAAGAAACCCTCTCTAAAATCCTGCACTTTTAGAAAACTACAGACCGGTATCCCTTCTTCCATTCATTGCAAAGACACTTGAGCGAGTTGTGTTCAACCAACTCTCTATGTTCCTTGCACACAACAACCTCCTGGACAACAACCAATCTGGCTTCAAAAGCGGCCACTCAACTGAGACTGCCCTGCTCTCGGTTATTGAAGCCCTGAGACTGGCAAGAGCAGCTTCCAAATCCTCAGTACTCATCTTGCTGGATCTGTCTGCTGCTTTTGACACAGTTAACCACAGATCCTCCTGTCCAACCTCATAAAGATGGGCATCTCAGGATCCACACTCCAGTGGTCCACACTCAAATCTTAACTCTCAGGTAGGTCTTTCAGAGTGTCTTGGAGGGGTGAGGTTTCTAAGTAACAACTTCTTGCTACTGGGGTTCCTCAAGGCTCAGTGCTTCGACCTCTTCTCTTCTCCATCTACATGTCATCATTAGGATCTGTCATTCAGAAGCATGGCTTTTCATATCACTGCTATGCTGATGACAATAAACTCTACTTCTCATTCCAACCAGACGATCTGACGGATTGCTGTTCGCATTGCGGCCTGTCTGAGAGACATTTCTAGCTGGATGAAGGACCATCACATTCAACTCAACCTTGCTAAGACAGAACTACTCGTGGTCTCAGCCAACCCAGCACTTCATCACAACTTCTCTATACAGCTGGGTTCATCAACCATAACTCATTCCAGGACAGCCAGGAACCTTGGAGTTGTGATCGATGATCACAGACCATATTGCTATACCTGCAGATTTGCCTTATACAACATTAGGAAGATTAGACCCTTCCTATCAGAGCAAGCTGCGCAACTCCTTGTCCAAGGTCTTGTTCTCTCCAGACTGGATTATTGTAATGCTCTCTTGGCAGGCCTTCCCACATGTACTATCAAGCCTCTGCAACTGATCCAGAATGCAGTAGCGAGAGTGGTCTTTAACGACCCGAAAAAAGCTCACGTTACACTTCTCTTCATCAGTTTATACTGGCTACCAGTAGCAGCTCGCATCAAATTCAAGGTACTGATGTTTGCCTATAAGACAACAACTGGTGCTGCACCAATACACCTAATTGTCACAGCACTTGTAGACTGTTGCTCTATCGTTGGTCTGATTGCTTCTACTGTTCTCCTCATTTGTAAGTCGCTTTGGTTAAAAGCGTCTACTAAATGATTAAATGTAAATGTAAATGTACTTGATAAAATACCCTGCAATTTGTACTTTTGGTATACTAAACTTGTATACTTAAAGTCTGCTAAATTGCAACAACTAATTTTGTACTTAATGCACTTTAATTGTGTGGAAGTAGTGCTAAAGTCCAACTAAAGATATACTGAAGTATATTTGGTTGTGACAAAGCGGACCTATTGCCAGTATACTTCAGGTACACTTTAAACTTCTTGCATTTAAAGACTGATATTATTCAAAGATCATACAATCCTCATCAAACACATTTTAGGCTTAATATTAAAAATGTGCATTGTGCACAAGTAAAAAAAGTAAAATAAAGCACAAGTAAAATAAAGTTTAATTAGTTTTTAAAAAAATATATATCATTAAGTCTCGAACAATATTTCAGTAAATATGTTAATAGATTTGAACTATACTTAGTATGAAATAAATGTATTTTAAATGTATTACTTTTTTATTAGTGCAGTCTTAAACAGGAAATACACACAAAGTCCACATGGCTATGTCACAAAGGTTGCCTCCCACACGGTTACGGCATGGAAATACTATAACAAAAATCATTTTTGAAAAATAGTTTATATTAAAAATCTTTTATATTAACCAACTTTCTATTAATGCAATGCAGTGAATGACAACCATTGGTGGTCTCCCTGTGGTTTACATCATGGTCAAATTAGTATTATGTTATTTAGAATAAAACAGAACAAAACATTATCAATACATTATCAAAAAAAAAAAAAAAAAAAAAAAAAGCATTACAATGAAATTGGACAAGCTCAGTGCCTATTTGATGCTGCCAGTTATTTATTTATTTATTTTTATTAATTGGAATGTGTGCAGAGGATTGTGGGGGAATGGATCACACCAATGGTACGCTTGATGCACCCTTCAAAATATGCACAATTACAAATGCTAAATGGGATCCTTCAAACTGAGACTGCCTACGATGGCGGCTGATTATGTAGCAGATGTGTGACTCTACTAGGATGCAGCCTTCTGATTGAGAAGCACCCATATCCTACTATTTTTTTTTTCCCCCTGCATGCCATTGCTTAATATAAAGCAATTATAAAATGTACAACAATCAGTGGTCCTTTTTCCCTCTAAGGGGAATAAGATCAGGATATCATAAAGATAACTGAGACCTCCATTAGGTCTTCTGGGCTATGAAAACACAACCCAGAGCATTAAAAGGTTCCACTAGGTCTACAGTAAACTTCTTTACACACACATCTTCCTTCCTGTCCACGTCTATCTCCTTATCTCCATTCATCATGACCAAACCCCTCTCTCTTTCAGTCTGGACTTTTTAATCTTACTATCATAAAGCAGCAGAGTCCTCAGAGAGAGATCATAAGAGCCATCATAAACACTCAGGATGAAGCCATCTGAAGCGAGGTGTCTCCTCAGTACTACACTCCTCCCTGAGGACTCTCTGCTTCACAGGAGCGGATCAATGCTGCTGATTCTTCACATTAAAGACACGCTGGCGACTCTGCTAATGAACGACTACATTACAGAGGTTCAGAAAAGAACATGATAACATAAGAGCTGCTTCAGCAGTCCGGCTGATTATGCATCAGATTGAAGGCAGATGTAGTTCAGCAGATGATTAGAAGCATCCTAACATGGATAATTAAGCACAACCAAAGATTTGGTACTTGCTACAGCTAGTAAGCAGCAGTTTGTGTTTATAATTAATGGTGAGTAACATTCTCATTTGAAACAGGCTCACTGGAAAAAATATTCCTCTACATATAATTTTTACAAAACTCCAAAAACATGTCTATCACTGCACTTTCAAAAGTGAAATGAATACTAGTGGCAGTAAAACACACAAAAATATCATTACAAAGGTAGATTATTGATTAACAAAGACCTATTTCTATATTGTTGACCTATTGTTCTTTGCACAATACTATGTTATTGTGATTTGCAAACTAAAACATACTGTATTGACATTTGCATCACATATCCAGCTGGATATATGCTGCTATTCTGACTTAGTAAACTTGCTTGGTAGCTCACCTGGTACAGCACTGCACAATGTGGAGTGCTCAGGTTCGAATTACGATAATTTAAAGACTTGTAGAAGCAAGCTAAAACAGCATGGTTGCTTCAGCAAATGCATTTGTATCTTAAATTTGCTTTTGTTAACAATTAGGTTAGTTTAGGCGGTATGTTATTTTCAAATCCAAATGACTTTTAGCACAATTCACTGGACATTAAATTTCCTAATTGCCACGATACGTAGACCAACAACCAAAATAATGAAATGTTGTTGCATTGATCGGTTTCAGATAAATGGCAATGAACGTTTCACTTTGAAAGAGCCACAAAATGTGTAAGAAGCAGCGTAATATAATTTTGGCACTGTTTCTGATCTGTTTTACCAGAAGAAAAACCCTGTAAATTTTAAATGTGTATATTTTCTAAAAAAAAAAAATTCTCTCATGTTTTTAAAGTAGGACTAATAGACAGACTAAAAACCACAAAACCCCAATTTTTACTTAATGGTCTCTTTGACATCTCTTTCTTCACTTGTTATTTGACCAGATGTTTAAATTCAAAACATTTTCACAAAAAAATTGCATTAAAAAAAAAAGCAAAATAACCCTTTTTTTAATTACAATGTACAGTTTGAAATGTTTACTTTGCTGCATACTGCTTCATGCACTACTTTAGTACATGGCTCCTAACTGTTGAAAATGCTTATTAAATCAGGTGGGAGTCATTAGGAACGAAATCTGTACTCTCTCTACCTCTAATAACAGGGTGAGTGGTGTTTGAGAGGTGGAACGAAAGAGTAAATGAGAAAATGAGGAGAAACACAGGAGGCACAGAGTGAGGGATGGACTGAGAGATGAGGAGATGTAATGGGGCAGAAATGAGGGATTGGATTACAGAAAGACTAAAGCACAGCCCCATTAAAATGAGAGACAGCATCAGATCAAAGAGCGGCCCGTCTGTCTGCGCTCAGCTCACTCAAACACCTGCATTAGTGCTCAAACTGTCTGTCCTCCTTCGGGGCGACTGGAGAATTTATGAAGGGCAGAGGGGAAGTGCACTTTCCTGTACCTCTCGCTCTCTCTCTTGATATCTAGAGCAAGACACTGATATTTCATCAATCGAGTCCTGTTTTCACAGCACCTCATTAGTATGAATGTTTCGAGGAACATCAATAGCCTCTTTTGTGTTTCTTCTCACTTGCTCTTTGTGTTTCTCACCTCATTCTATGGTGTTAATGAAGCTCTCAGTTTGCCACATATACTGTATTCATTTTCTGTTCTATACAGTATGTACAAGTCTAACATAACCTAAGCTCTACTGACAACATGTTTTTGTGGTAAACTTTGACCTATCCTTATTTTTATCATCTTTACAGTAACACACTTACATTGAAAGTCTATGGGCCCAACACAATAAAGGACTTTAAAAGCAGAAACATGATATTTTGGCTAAATTATTTAGTAAAAATGTGTAATTTGAGCTTTAAATTTGCCTAAATTGTCCTTCTGAGGTGGCAATACCTTTCAAGTATACTAACATAATTCCTGTGGTTGGATTTTTCTCTGTGTAAGTGAAAACGTGTAATATGATCACAGCATTGCCGTTGAAATATTATACGACTTTTATATAACTTTGGCTGTACTTTTCAAATAGTATTCAGCCTTTATGTGCTGATTGACATTATATGACAAATGCTGTCAGTAAGGCTTAACTTACATTAGTAATTGTAAATTAGTACCGTAAATGAGTTATTAATTCCCATTGGGAGGTCAGATTCATTTTAGTGAATCATTTCCCCCAAGTGCCTGCATGGCATTTTAAATGCATTTTAGTATTTATTCAAGACCATGTCATATTTTCACCTACCTCACAGTTTTACCTCTAGACCATAGCCTTTGTTGCATTCAAGCAATTCACAAACAGTTTATGAATAGTTTCAACAAATCTGGGTTAAAAAAAAGGCTTAAAAACAACCAAATCGGACGTCCCTGTGATCACCGCCACAATATGAAACAAGCCACTTCAGCATCTCATCTGTTTCACTATCAAGCATCACATCTTTGCCAAGAGTAAATAATATGAATAATTCAGTGCATAAATGTTTCAATGTATCACACATACCAATCACTTTTACTTGTCAACAAATACAATAATTCAACAAATATTTGACAAGTAAATGAGTTGATTTGTCCTTTCGGTAATTCTTCCTAACATCCCTGGCATTTAAAGCCTCTTCATTCCCTTTTCACTATAGTCTTCGATAGACTGAAAAATAAACCGGAGGTATAATTAAATTAGCTGAAAGTGTGCTCAGTGTGCTCAGAGTATCCTACTGCGTGCAATAGCTCAGACCCTGTAAAGAATGTCTAAGATTTCCTTATATAAAAAGTGAATCAATTGAATGGAACATCATCGGGCTTTGTGTCTTGAATAGAGCCTCATTTTCATCTATTTAACACACAGCATAGTTTTATCCTTTGTTAAGAGACAGCTGGCAAGTGCTGAATCAATGTTAGTAGGTTGCATCAAGCATTTACTGTCATCAATGCTTTCAGCATATTGAATGTGTATCAGGAGGAAAGAGAATTTCTTCAGGGTCGTCTACAGAACTGAAAGCAGCACAGTCAATTAAATAAGCACTGTCACAAAATAAACTACAGTTTGCTGAAGATTTTATGCTCAACATTATGAACAGACTGCAGCCCTGAAGGATTTTAATAGTGACACTGAAAAAGTTTTTTTTTTTTTGTGCACCAGCAGCATGTGAATTATTCCCTAGTGGTAGCAAGTCTCCAGATATTGTGTGCACACTGACAAAACAACTCCAAAAGCTGTCCTCACTAGAATCTAGTTATTTGTTACTATGAGATAGTGAGCTAAGAAACTCACATAAAACAGTAGCAACACAGCAATCTGCCCAAACCCCCACCTCCTGTTGTCAAGGACACCGTCACCCCCAGCAACACATCTACAAAGAAACCAGGTCAAGCCCATCCCACTGAAAGAAGCTTTGGCCTGCTTTCTCCAGCATGACTCTAGTATAGCTGAAACATTTATTACAAGACAGACCAGAATTACAACACACACACATTTAAAAACTGATATCTTCAGAGTAATCTCAGCATATAGCTTATAGTAATGTAGGCAAGCGGCCCTATGCTGATCAGATGCTATAACACAGAATCCAGAGATTGGATTTAACAAAACACAAATCCCATTTAAACGGATCTCCATATCGACTCAGTAAATCAAGCTGTTGGGGACATACGGGGTCCCTGTTCTGTACTTGATGTCTGAAATATGCCTGCATGGTTCAGTGCACATCTATTAGGTCAATGACAAACATGTTTGCTAATGTTCTGTAATGGAAGAGATTATGGATCAAGATGTCCCATGGCATAAATCTTTTAGACATTACAAACAAATAGAGAGTATGTAAGATCATTCCTTTAAAAAAAAAAAAAAAAAAAACAGGGACGTGACATGACAATATTTCTTCGTCCCCAAGGCGCATTTCTACGGTCCCAAACATTCCACTTGACAAAACTAATCATTCATGCGTTCCACTGTGAAAAAGAAGTGCACCTAATTGTTCTGAATGTGCTGGTCACACTTTATTTTAAGGCCATTAACAAACCATTAACTATGATTTTTGCCTAAGTATATGTCAGTCCTGTGTCATGTGTCGTGTCCTTATTTGGTCATTTTCCTGTCCATGTTTAGGTTGATTATGATTCCGTCCAGTTGTGTGTTGTTAATTATCTTGTGTATATAAGTTCCTGTCTGTTTAGTTAGTGTTGTCTGGTCTACTCGTTACGTTCCTTGTGTTCCCGTGTGTCTCAGCCCTGCCTTGTCTTGCCTTGCCCTGCCCTGCCCTGTTTGAGTTTATTAAAGACTGTTATTTTGAAAGTTATCATCGTCTCCGTGGTCCTCGTTCCTCCCTGCTGTGTGCACCGTGACAGTATAATAATAATAATTAGTAATAGTTATAAATTATTAATTAAATTGATAATTATTAATAATTATAATAATTAGTATAATAGTAAGTTTAGGTATTGGGTAGTATTAGGGATGTAGAATATGGTCATGCAGAATATGTGCTTTATAAGTACTAATAAACAGCCAATATGTTAATGATAGGCATGCTCATAAGCAACTAGTTAAAAGGGAGAATTAGTCCCTATACTAAAGTGTTACCAGTGTGCTATTGTCATGTACATCAAATCTTAAACATAGATTTAAAAAATAAACTTTTTTTTTCCAGAAAATATAATATTAATAAAAAGGCCACTTAAGTGTACTTAAAAAGTATACTTTCATGTTTCTTAACACATTTAAGTAGACTTAAAAATATATATATATAATTTTGTGAAAGTTTTACTTTAAAGTACATTTTAAATCATTAAAGAAGTGAACTCATTTTGATTTGTTGACTAACATACTAAAGTACTTTATTATTTTAACCATATGTGTGCTGCTGTGCAGTTTCTAGTGTGTTCTGGATGGTTGCTAGGGTGTTTTTGAAAGTTGCCCAACTCAAAAGAGCCCACTCTAAAATCTGTTATATTCTGGTTTCTAAATATGACTCAGGTCCCTACTTTCAGTACAAGTCTATCAGATGTTTTCAGATTATCTTCCATATTGCAAAAAAATGTAAACTGTATTTAGAAAAGCAACAGTATACCACTTATCAATAAACTGTATAATCTGAAGTATCATTCATGACTTAGAGTTGGTTTAATACTTAGGGTTAGCGGTTAGTTGAAATCCCCAACCATAGCAATAGCAATAATAATGCTTGCCTTAGAAAACATCACTAATTAAAGGCATGATTACACCCAAAATAAATCAAGAAAAGATTATCCTCAGGCCTACACACACACACACACCATTGAAAGAGAGCTTGCCACTTTTAACCCATAACTGATTCCTGCTATCTAACAATCTACCAAACGATGCAAATACACGCACACACAAACATACATACTCTAAATGCCTGGAGCTGCACCATATGCATGTCAGCAACGGTTATCACACCATCTTTCATTCAACCTTCAACCTTTCATTACATTGCTTCTTGTTTTTCTCTCTGACAGTTTTCCAACCAAAACCTCATGACATTCCCTTGCTGTCACATGCAAAAACACTGAAAAATCTATGAAGTATTGATGGAGAATGCATGTCACACTGCTAATTAGAAGCTGAGAGGAGAATCAATGTGCCACCAGGACCGCCAATATGACCCGCAGCGACCAAACCTCACTAATGTCACTGAAAAAACAACACAACAAACCCAATACACCAGCATTACACACATTATACATACAAGAAGTCACACGACATCACGCCCACATGAATAAACTAAACCAGCCAAGAGACTATATGCATTTAATGTATATTATGTTCACAATGTTTCAACTGTTTTTGAGTTAAGATACTATTTTAATAAAAGCACATTTGAGGTTTTGTCATGATAAGTAACACACAACAGAAAATAAAATCTTCATAAAGCTGAAAAAAGCCTGTAAATCTACTTTTCAGATTTTGCTTTAAAGATTTGCCATTGCATTGTGAGGCCCACTGTGTATTCTGAGACATAAAACATATTTCTACTTACATTGTATTGCTTCTTAAAAATACAACTCTTGTAACACTTTCAAAAATTATTACAATCATTACAATATAGAAGTTGTTTAAACTTCTATTGTGAACATAAACTACAACACATAAAACTGCCGTGTTCCCATTTGAAGGAAAAAGAGTAAAGATGAAAAACTATCGAGTCAAATTAATATTATGTAAATAAAATAATCTGTAATTTTTTTGTCAGATGTATTGGAAACACTCATGCAGCAGTGAACAAGTCTTCTGTAATTTAATGCCAAGGTAAGAAAACACAAAGTATAGAGTTATAAATCTTAGTAGTACTGGTGTCAATCAATATATAACTTTAACTTTAATACAGAAGTTAAGTCTGTCCTTCCTCTTCTGTACTAATGTAGATCATGCATGTGAACAGGTATAATTCAATCACCCAACTAAACACAATCTCAAAATGAATGATGACTCACCAATACAGAACACAAACAGGGCACACATGTCCAAACACAGAGGAGAGAGCAGATAAACAAACAGAAAAGTGTGTGTGTGTGTGTGTGTGTGTGTGTGAGAGAGAGAGAGAGAGAGAGAGAGAGAGCTGTGTAAATACCTGTCTTTCTGCTGATGAGAGAGGCAGACAGCATGCCACACCTGTATTTCCATATATACATATGGTGACACCATCAACTCCTGACTGAACAAACACACACATATATATGCACAAACCGTCCGCCTCTCTCTGACATCATCAGTCATCATCCATCTCTCTGATTGGTGGGTAATTTCAGTAATACTGACCAATCAGGAGCTCAAAACATTTTGACAAGAGTGTACAAAGATTATGCCTGGAAGGAGGCCAAGAGACTGTGTGTGTGTGTGTTGTCTGATGTCTCTCTGACCGAGGTCCATGGCATAACAGCAGATAAAGGGAAACATACATGCATCTATAAAACAAATAAACACAAACTGACACTAGAATACAATCATTGAATATCGCTACATAATTTACTTATGATTAAATATGTGCAGATATTTAAGCACTGTATAGTGCAGGTCTTTCCAAATTTCCTACATTTTAAAAGACACTGATACATAATAAAAAAATGATCAAATGATTTACCTTTGTGAAAAAGAAGTGTGCTCAACTGAATTGAATTTACACTTGTAGTGATTGTAGCTGCTTTTCCACCGTCGGGCTGAACCATTCGCATTGCTTAAAGCTGCAGTCCGTAACTTTTTTTGGTTAAAAATGATCCAAATTCAAAATTTGAGCAAGTACATAACCAGCCAGTGTTCACTTACTTTCTCCTTACTTTAGCCCGATTCACAACGGTTAGCTTATAATAATGTTTTCTAATTTGAGTGGTACGGGTAAGTTTTTGCGGGACATTCAAGCATGGCACTGCGTCGTTACGTTACGTCACATCTGTAAACATAAAGAAGTTGTTCCGGCTAGTAGGCAATAGCATTTGAGGATCCTGCAGGTGGCGGATCGTTTATAGCCTTTTCTCACAGCAGCTAGAATAATTCAATGTCAAAAAAATAATTTTGATGGTGGATTGTAATCCAGAAAGGATTATATGAAACACATGTGAATGAAATTAAATTATATTCCAATTTTAAATGTGCTTCTGATTACAGATAGCCTGGGATTAATTTGTATTTTACAGAAAACCAGTTCGAAGGGAGCATGTTTTCTTTTTGGGTTAAAACAATTTCTTAACATGAAATTCGAATGGTATGACAATCGGAGATTAGACTGTACAGAAATTGAAATCTACACGCTAACACACACTATACTCATAGTCACGCAATGCTGAAGTTGTTAACATTAATAATTTGAGAATAAAGTGTAAAAATAATAATAATTTGCACGGTTTGATGTGATATGAGTTAACCGATCGTTACACTTAATCACCATTGGTAGATCCGTTTATTGTAATGCTTTTTTCCTCAGTTGGTCAGAACATACGTGGCAGATTTGTTAACAAGTTACTTACTTGTTCAGATGACAATATACAGTGAAAATTCTTATTTGGGTCATATATTCCAAGACGTAGGCTAGAATCTGTGATTACTAAATACAGGATTCATCTGCGCTGGAGCCGTGCCAGAGGACATGGTTCCGCAAGTAACTGCAAGTCCAGGTTTTCAAACAGAGATGGCGACAAAGAGGCAAAACTTACGGACTGCAGCTTTAACTGTTCTTAACTTGCATACTAAAGAACATGTAAAGTACACAATCATAATTTAAACTGTAGTTAAAGATATACTAAAGATATACTGTAACTAAAGTGTACTTCTTTTTCACAAGGGTGTGAAATGTGTTCCCAATTAATGCCCCCAAATTTAAATAGCCTACATGTCTCGCACAAAGCTTTTCCATTATTGACTGAGAAATGGACGTCTTGTTCTGGGATTGGTATAGGATTATACTCAGTCAATCTCTAGCCAAGCATAAAACATGTACAGTATATACACGTAAACCTATAAATTTTAATGTGAGCATATTGGAATACTAATGGGATCTCAAAAGATAATTTAATACAACTGAATAATTTATGCACACGCCATATTGAGTTCATCATTACAAGCACATTAAATTTCAGTTAAACAAAGCTAGATTAATTCCTGAATATCACCTAACAGCATTAATAGGTGTGTGTTTGTGTGTAAATGCACTTATCGTAATGCAGATCAAAGTACTGTTCCTCCTGACCCGAATAGACAACCAAACAAAGTCTTTGACAAAGACACACTTCAGGTGATCCCATAATTTTCCCCAAACAGAGCACTACATACCAGTGTCATGGACTGTTTTACACAAATGAATAAGGACAAAAACAATGGTCTTCTCTTTATGCCAGAACACACACACACCACTCTCCTTCCAGCACTTAAACCGCAGTTAATTACTAATTAATGAGGAAAAAGATGTACAGTGGTGCACTGGCTTTGATATGATTTTTTTCATCTTGATTTGCAGAGAAAACGCCTTTATGGCTGTGAGAGACACCGTTTAGACCGACAGGAGACAATTTATAAATGACAAAACCACATATTGTATGTGAACTTCAAAACAAAGGGACACCCACGAGTCTGCAAGCTATTATACGAATGAAAGAGAAATCCATATGCTTTTGATTAATAACCAGTCAATTCTCTGATTGTTTTCATCACAACATCTCCAGCTGGATCTCTTTATGTTTCGTCTACAGCCGTGTTTCCTTTCTTCATGAAAACCATCCAAAATACAGTTAGCCATCAGTTATGGATTACTGAGGTAGTCTTAAAAGGAGATTTATGGATAAAATATTGACCTTGATTTCCTTTATTTCTTTACAAATTTGTAAACACAAATGTAACAAAAAAGAAACTCTGTTAACAAAATATGTGATCTGCAGTGCATAGAAGTTTGAATAAATCTTAGTAGAGCTGCAACAAGTAATATTTTGACATCTTGTGAAAAAAAGAAATACACTTGGGCATGCTTTCAAAAATAGAAATTATTATGGAAATAATATACTTACGTGCAAACTGAATGTAATGATTTTGGCCACTTGAATGAAAATTTAGTTTAAATTAATATTTAACGCAATGAGTTGAACTTTAGAGTGCTTTTTTCGCCCACTTTAGTAGGGCTTAAGTACACACACATCTATATGTAATTTCATAATGACTTATATTACCTTTTAAATATGTTTAAAATGTACTGTTAAGTGCACTTATGTAAGATTTGAAGTACACTGCACATTCAGTGCACAGTCAGAACAATTAAGCGCAATTCTTTTTCCCACATGCATGCATATGCATCTACAAAACACAAGAGACCTTCAGAATGCCTGACATCAACATAAAGACCCTAGAAAATTGAATAACTATCAACGGATAGGCGTTTGATATGTGTGTTAATACCAGGTGTAAACTGTAATCGGTCTCTGCTGACCATTTGCGATAGGACCACCTGGGATAGATGTTACTACCAGGTGTAAACACACTAAGTAGTACAGTCAATGAACTAGCCAGACATGTGTATTCTCCTGTGTTTTAGGGAATCTTTCTCACTCAAGAGGAAACACAGGAAAAATAAATTAGTTCACTGCAGCTGTTGCACCAAAAACCCTAAACAAGACATCTGATATTCCCTTCAGATCTTCAGATGGGTATGATGGCTTCATGCAAAAATCCATTCACATATTGCCTGCTGCAAGCTCCTTACAAAAATACAGTGGAGGTACCATATGTGACCCTGGACCACAAAACCGGTCTTAAGTCGCACAGGTATATTTGTAGTAAAAGCCAACAATACATTGTATGGGCCAAAATGATCGATTTTTCTTTTATGTCAAAAATCAAGATCATGTTCCATGAAGATATTTTGTAAATTTCCTACTGTAAATATATCAAAACTTAATTTTTGATTATTAATATGCAATGCTAAGAACTTCATTTGGACAACTTTAAAGGCAATTTTCTCAGCATTTAGATTTTTTTGCACTCTCAGATTTTCAAATAGTTGTATCTCAGCCAAATATTGTCCTATCCTTACAAACCATACATCAATTGAACGCTTATTTAACTTCCAGATGATGTATGAATCTCAATTTCAAAAAAAGGATCCTTATGACTGGTTTTGTGGTCCAGGGTCACATTTTACAGTGATGGTGTCAGGTGACAACACACCACATTACTTTGATATACCATGGTACTGATTGAATACTATTTTGATGTACCTTGCTATTTGCAGTGCATGATACTCCATGGTATTTCAAACAATACCATGGTAAATGTCCAACAAACCTTGTCATCTTAATTGTTAGTGAGATCCAGTGATGAAATCTACCCAGACAGAGCTACTACACAACAGAAAATCAAATATTCCAGGAATAATTTCAGGGAACATCCAGAGTTTTCTTTGGCCTGTCATGAACAGCTTCTGTCTGTCCTGCCGGTCTCAGTAGCACTCTGAATAAATTGGGATTCCCATGTGAATGCTGTAGCCACATGAACAGGACTGTCAATAGTAGATGGAATGCTATGCTAATGCCGGATCGCTCCTCATTAGTTTTTCCTGCTGGTGAGGAGCGGATGTGAAGCTACCTGCAGGAACCTGATATCCCAAGTGGGAATCAGCCTCGCGGGGAATGCTCGTTATCCGCAGAGTCACTGTCACCACTCATTAGTGCTACCCCATTTCTGAGGCTTAACATACTCTCACTTACACACACACTTAAACTATACAATCTACCTGTACTGCACTACTATCTGTTTCCCAGATGTCCCAGATGATGTTAAATGAGATAAATGACAGCACATTTATTCTAGATAAATGTCAATTTCATACTTTTCTTCTCGTCTATCACTATCGGTAAGCTTTGAGAATATGTTAATGTTCAAGATAAAGTATAGTAAGGCTGCTCTACCTAGTATCTCAGTATATTTAATTTTTGATCAACTCAGGAACCACACCTCCTCTTACTAGACTCTAACTATGTTCCAAAACTATAGTTATTGTGATTCAGGTGCCTGGATAATAGCAGTTTGGTGATGCTGTAAAGTGCGAATAAACTATGCCAGATTGTGTAATCTGCTGTATTCCACGCAATCTGAAACTTTCTGGTCTGCAAGAGAGGCGAAACAAGACAAGAATCTGCACAACTCACCTTCCAAAAACACTGCATTTTAAGATGAGTTGCTTGTTTATTTTCTTTTCTTCATCAACTGATTTGCATAATTCATTTAGAAGACAAAACACAACAGCCGGGTTGAAATGAATGATTAAAAATCCCATTCATTTTCTCCATAGAGTAATTGATTTTTAACAATTTCATCGCAGCCTTTCAAGACAGACCTACTGTGAGACCTACGATTAATCAATACATGCCTTTGTTGAAGCCATCAATCTTTTTTTTTTTTTTTCAGAACTGTAACAACAACATCCTAAAGATAAAGATCCACCAACTGTGAGCAAGCGGAAAACAAATTAGGATAAAAGAGGAAGTGACCATGGGATAAATACTTTGAGAACGATGTAGCTGAAAAAATGTGGCAGTTACTGTTGCAGTTACTATAGGGAACTAAATCAATGTAAGTGATCTTTAGTGAATCCTCAATGATTAGAGAAGCACTGCTTAAAATATATTGTTTATAAATATATATATATATATATATATATATATATATATATATAATTATAGTACTGAAAAAGGGATGAAAACAGCATAATATAATTTCACTCATCTAAAATCATTCAGCGCTGAGCCGTCATTAATTTATACATATGCAGTATGCAGGTGATTTCCCTGGAAGCCACAGAGATTAAAGGAATGAGTTCTGGAGAAGTAGCTCACAAGGCCACTATGACAAATTTCAGCTCTTTGGTTGCCATAATAATGAGAGCCGATGCCCATTGGAGAAATGGGAAAAGCTGACTACTGGAATTACACACGTGCAAAATTTCATTGTCTTCATGAAAACTAATTGGACACTAATCAGATTCACCACCCCTCTCAGGACATTAGACCATAGGCATAACGAAACGTGTGACGGCAGCAGTCCTGACTAAGGGTGAAAACCCCCAAGAGTAGAGAGGAAGTAATTTGTCATTTGGCAGTAACACTGTACAGCCAACAACACAACAACTCTGACACAAAACAGACTCCTGAAACAATAAGCCATGAGAGGTCATGCATTACACTGATTTTACCATGACTGTTGGGTATTGCTAGGTCTAAAATCCTCCATCCAAAATGGGGTCATCGGATGCCCATTTTCCACAAATTGATATGATTCTTTAGGGTCTTCATGAATAGTCTATAACATACTTTGGTTAAAATTGGTAGTGTAAAACAACACCCTTTTTACCATGTCAAAAACAGCTCTGTTCACAGCAACCCATTTCTGTGCATGTCCCTTAAGATGCTAATGAGCTTTGCTCACCCCACCCCTCTCTTCTGTGGGATGACGAGCAGTTCTTTAGACCGTAAACTTTAGAAACGTAGAAACAATTGCAGACTGTTTACAGCTGACTCAAGACAGGTCTGTGATAAAACACCAGTGTCAATCAACAATCATGGGAGGGGCCTGTGTCTTTGTGATGTCACACTGCTAAGAATCTGTGAACGGCTTGGTCTGAGACAGTGCTCATGATTTTTGGGAATTTAAAAAAAAGAACTGGGTGGATTTTTATCATTATAGGGTGGTTGTGTACACACGCTGCCAACACACAGTTATGTTCAAACAACATGTAAAAGTGAATTTTGTATCTGATGACCCCTTTAAAACTCTAATCCAAAGTATTGAATTTCGGTGTGTAACTGCCCCTATATACGGCCTGTTGAGGAAAGACAGTCTACTACTTTTTCAAGCATTCATATTTGCAAATTTCCCCTAGAAGATGATTAGAAAAGATAAAAAAATCTCATAAATTTACATTTAGAGAGCCATATCTAGTTAACTTCCAAATAACAACACCAAATAATGTCAATCCAGGCTCATGAAAAATTAGCTTTTTGGTGACACTTCTGCAACACAGATATTACGAACCTTATTGCATGTTTCACGGCAGTTTCAAAATAAACGTGACCATGGCATGTTTTTTATTACATTGGTACAGGCAAATATTGCTGCATTTTTATTTCGCTGCTTTAGGTATGTATTGCATGCAGTTCAGAATTCAAATGTACAGGGAGTGTCGCTTAAAGGTTCTTTCATGTTGGAAAATAGCATACCTAATCCAAAACCCAACCCTAAACATATCCGATAGCATTAACCAAAGCAAAATTGCTATATCAATGCATTCTATTTAAACTGCCTTCCATGTGTCACGAATCCGGTCTGTGGACTTCCGTCCGATTGCCACCAGAAGTCGCCCTTCTATTGTGTTGACTCTCACACTGCACAGACTGTTTCATGTTACCTTGGACTACATTTCCCATCATCTATTGCACTGATTACATGCACACGGCTGTAACCAATCACACACTCTGCATAAGCCATGGACTTCCTCTTTCTCACTGCCGAATATTGTAAGCATATATCGCTACCCTAGCTGATGAACTTTACGGAGCCTGTCTTAGTTTTCATAGTCACAGTCATAGTCATAGTCTTGCCTTGCCTGTTTTCCCATGTTTTGATTCTAGCCTGTGTATCTTGGATATCCCTTTGCCTTGCTGTTGTGTTTGCGCCTCGCCTGAACTATTACCGTGTACCTGGATTATCTCTCTTAGTTTTGCCCTATTGGATTACGTTCGCCGTTGATTGACCCTCGCTTGTTTACCGGACTGCTCTGTGTCTTGTCTTCTACATCCCTGTTTGCCATTGTCTGACCCTTGCCTGATTGTAACCACGCCTCTTAATAAAAGCTCTGCAGATGGATCCGCATGCTTCCTCTGTTCCTTCCATAACACCATGTGGGTTTGTACCGGAGTTAAAAACACATACGTTGCATGTTTAAATTGTTTTGAAATCATAACATAATATTTTGGAATTGTGCAAAAATTCAAGGAAGGAATGCATAAATTAGAAAAAAAAACAAAGGTTTTCTTAATCGAAACGCTGGCGCTGTAAAGCATAATTTGTGTAAAAAGGAATAAAGTAGTCAGAGGTTTACTGCCTCTAGTGTACATTTCAGCTGGAAACTGCAGTGATTCATATGGATAGGTACAATTTGTGAGTTTTGCAAAAACGTAGGTAGAGGCACGTATTTCCAATCAGCCTGGGTGGAGTTATATTCTAGCAACCACTCAGACCAAACTAGCAACCATAAAACAATGCTACAAAATGAATCAAATAACTAAAATCCATACAAAATTTCCATCTCATAAAACCATTACGATTACTCACAATATCAGGTTCCTCAGAGCACATTGCACACTTGCCACTCAGAAAATATAGTTAAATAAAAATCTAATTAATAATAAACCAACTCTTCCATCAACTAATACAATGAATTCATTTAACTGTAGGCTATTACAGTGTGCTTTTAACGGCTATGTCACAGCATAGTTCATTCATTCAGATTTTACAGCTGGAACTGTCCATTTATAAACACCTTAAAAAAAAGCTGAGAACGGACGCCTGTGAGAGGTTGAAGGCGGCTCTCTAAATATAGCTGACATTGAGGCATGAGCCGAAATGCTATTGTTATTCAGGCGATGTCATATTGAAGCCTCTTTGCTGTTTGGAGTTAATGGGCCTTGACCAAACGCAGAGGGAGATGACACATGCAGAACATTTTCTAAAAGAGAGAGAGCATGTATTTACCCTCACTGAGACTTAACTTCACTGCCTTAGAGGATAAATCTCAGATGGGAAAGTGGGCAAGGCTAAATTGAGCCAGTGTGTGTGTGTGTGTGTAAATCAAAAATGTCACACACACCTCACAAAATCCATTTTACCCACTACGCCCCTCGCCATTGGTGTCAATCATCTGGTAACAGGGCAGAGGAGCGTTCACAACCTGTCAATCATCTTTCATTTCCTCCCACTTCATGGAATACTGGAAATCTCCATGGATACAGCAGCGGTCTTCCCCATTAAGGCGAGGAGGAGGATTGTCAAAGTCTGTTGTGTCAGAAAATGCCAGTCCAGACGGTCAAACGCCTGAATAATTTATGTTATGAGTTGAGTCTTTCCGAAAATCGCTTTTGATGTTAGGATGTGAAGATTACTGAACATGCTTTGTCATTCAGATGATTTTCTTGTAGAATTTGCTAGTGAGCATCTGTGACATGTCTTTCCAATTTAGTTTAAGATGTTGGAGTTAACTGACTGAGAATCTTCACAGACTTCATATGCCTAATAAGTGTACAGGGTAAGTGTACAGGAAACCTTGGATACAGACTGCAAGCTTTCATCCCTAACAGAAGACACCTGCCATCACTGTTAGAGAGCTTACAAACCATTCTTAACTGAACAAGTCAGACAGGCCTACTTCACAGCAACATTTAACACAGTAGTGTTCCTATAGCTTAAAAGAGCATGGTGTTAATGCCAAAATCGATGGGTTTGATAACCAGATTATGCATGAACTGATCAAATGTATACCATGAGTGCAATGCAAGTCACTTTAAACAAAACCATTTGCCAAATGCATAAAAAGTAGTAGAATTCACAAGACACCCATGTGAAAAAAAGTGTGCTTACCTGTATAAAATGTGCACTTGTAGTGTACGTCAAATCTTAAAATTGTTTGCAAAAAAATGTACTTGCAGATAATAAAATATGAAATAAAATGCCTCTTACTTAAAGAGAGACACTTTTATGACTGTTTCTTAACTCACATATACTTTAGAACTGCACAATTTGTATTAATGTCAAGGTAAAAGTTTAATTTTAAAGTATGCTTTAAATGTACTAAATAATCTGAATGTTTTAATGGTTCTTTTGTTGTGCTTTAAAGAAGTACTCTTATTTTGATGTAGTACTTGATTAGAATTTGAACTGTAGTGTCTTATTCAATATTACATATAAAGTTAATATATTTTAAATACACTAAACTGCAAATTTATCAATACAAATGTGTAACTACAAATATATTTAAATAAACAAATAACAATAATAAGGTTCAATAGAAATTAAGGGTTACACTTTATTTTAAGGTGTCCTTGTTACAGTGTAATTATACATTTAAGTACTAGGTAAAATTAATTAACTACATGTACTTACTATTCTTAGGGTTAGGATTAGGGTTTGGTTCAGGGTTAGTTGCATGTAATTATGCATAATTTATTGTTATAAGTGCATATAGTAAGTGCATGTAAAGTGTAACAAGGACACCATAAAATAAAGTGTTACATAATTAAGGATATTTTAGTTTACAATAAACACTCACCAATACTATCGGCAGTGCACTTTAATCATATTTCAAAGACAATGGAATACATTTTCATTAAAGTGCTATTAAGTCAACCATTTGCAATTATTTGGTATGTGTTTATTAAAATTGCAGTGACCTTAAATTCTGAACTCGATCCTACAATATTTATTCTAGATATGAATAATGCCTCAAACTGGCAGATTATTGACAAGAGGTATACTATTAGTTTTCTGTGTAATGAACCTTGCAGCAAATGATTTAATGTGTGTGTGAGTGAATCACACTGAATCACAAGCAATTTCAGACTTTTCCCGTTTGATTGATTAGAGTGATTAATTTGCTAATTCGGTATTTATAGTTCTGATTCTAAACAGCTGATTGAAAACATACAAGATATGATTGCTGAACTTTTACCAGGGAACATGACTCTAAGGTCAGTGTATGGAATCTCCATTGCCACACAAGAAATTATGGTAACACTTTAGTATTGTCACGATGTCTACTATGAAGAGCAAGGAACGCGGAGACGAGGAAAATGCGAATCACAGTCTTTAATATCCAAGGAAAGGGGTAATACAAGGCAGGCAGGAGACACCTGTAGCACATCAATGTAGACGTATAACACCAAGGAATCAAGGGGCAGACAATACTATAAATACAGGGCTTAACGAGGGGTAATGAACGGGACACAGGTGGACCAAATGAGACTATCAACGAGAGGGAGAAACTAGTTCACGGGAGCACATGGGGAGAAAAACACACACAGACAGTCCAAAGGTGTGACAAGTATAGGGACCAATTCTATTTATTTTATTCTATTTCAATTCTAGTTGCTTATTAGCATGCCTATTATTAACACATTGGCTGTTTAATAGTGCTTACAAAACACATATTCTGCATGACCATATTCTACATTCATAATCCTACCCAATACATAAACTTAACAATTACCTTACTAACTATTAATAAGCATCAAATTAGGAGTTTATTGAGGCAAAAGTTATAGCTAATGGTTTGTTAATAGGGAGAATTGGACCTTAAAATAAAGTGCGACCGAATCTATGAGTAATATTTTACTGGGGCATAGTGGTAAGAACCATTCAGAACATCAGTACCCACATAGCATCCACAACTCCTTCTAGTCACACCCGACCGAATGTTGCAATTCGGCAAACAATGCAGTCAGTGGTCCATTCATCCTTAAAAAATTTGGTGATCATAACTAAGCGACTTTGTAATGGAACACTTGAAGTAACACTAATATCCAAAATGCGTGTAAGACACACTGTTGTGCTTGAATAAAATAAAGTTTACTCTAAATCAATCAGCACTGAACAACATAGCTTCGAGCTGTGTGTGTGTGTGTGTGTGTGTGTGTGTGCGCATTTTTGTGACAAATGAGGACATAAATTTGTATAATGACAAGGGTATGACATAGATATTACAAGGAGAAGGTGATTTTTTCAGGACATGTCCCATGTCCCCACTTTTCAAAACGCTTATAAATCACACAGAATGGAGTGTATTGAAAATCTGAAATAGCACAAAGTGTCCTGTAAGGGGTAGGGTTAGGTGTAGGGCAATAGCACATACAGTTTGTACAGTATAAAAACCATTACGCCTATGGGATGTCCCCACTTTTCACAAAAACAAATGTGTGTGTGTGTGTGTGTGAGTGTGTGACATCATTGTCAGGCACTGGTTTGCATAATCACAGTCCTCTGCTCCATTACTGAAAATCAAACCCTGTTGTGACAGTCCTGCTCTGAGATCAGGATCTGGCTCCGTCGTGACACTCTCCCTCCAGCACACACGTGTTCTCTGTGAAACTCAGTCTGCCGACCATCTGTTGGCCGAGCGGCTGCCAGACAGCAGGCACTGATCTGAGAGCAGTCTGACTCTGAGATCATATAGCGGTGAACAGAGAGATCTGGCCACTGATGTAAGAGCGTGTGCGTGCCCAGCATAATGTTCGAGCCTAAATGCTTGAAAGGTATCATTCTATTATTATAGCTACATGAGTACATTAAGTATGGATAATCTTTTAAAGAAATTATTTGGATTCAAAACAGTCCCTCATTGACTAGTCCCTCAAATCTGTGAGACAATGCTTTCTCGGGGGTTTAAAAGCAGAAATGTGAAGCTTATATTATTGTTAGCACTTATTAATTATTACAAATGATAATGCTGTTGATTGAGCAAAAGTTATTGTATTGAACCCGAAACATTAAGCTTAGACCTTTGACCTTTCCTTGAAGAACCTTGAGATTTCCATAATTTTACAACATTTGCATGTTCATGGTTCTTTGATGTTTCATTTTGGTTTTATTTATTTATTTTAATTTTACATTTTAATGATTTCAGCAAGCAGCAGACCCTAGTTTGGAAAATCGAGCTTTGGGAATCGTTTATTCCAAAATGCAAATTCTCAACAATTACATTTGACATCAGTGACATAAATCTGTCTTATGAATATAAATGTAGCAGCTGGTGGTTTTCAAGAGTGCTGAAGCACAGATGTCACTTATTATTAAAGGCAAAATATGTACTCAAATCTGTTTTTATTTTGATGTCTTCAATGCTGCTTCTCAAAATGCCACTAACTATTGAATTACTTCACAAAAATAAGACACCAAACTTAATTTTTTAAATATTTACAAATGGCAACATGGCCACATATGTAAGTGGATTGTAATATGCAGTATGTAATAGGTAAACAAAATGTAAGCAAATGCATTTTGAAAAATATGATTATTTAAATGAAATAAGATGCAAGTAGTTAATAATAAACAATGCCAACATTTTGTGAGTGCAAAAATTCTGCCTGTTTCATTAATGGATGACTAACAAATATGCATCAAGTTAAGTTCATTAATTTATGTTAAAACTGTGTAATTAAAATGAATGTCAATATGTGTATGTATACATATGTAATTCAAATACATAAACCTTCTATGTAAGCTTAAATATTTTGTGTGTGTGTGTGTGTGTGTGTGAATCAGGTTTGGCACAAAATGTATGAAAGAAATCTCTTTGGGTGATGCATTTAACTGACTATCAAACCCTACAAGAGAGTAAAAGTAAACATCATTCGCTACATTTGAATCAGAGTTCTGTAATGGTTGTAGGCAACATATGAAAACATCAAATGCAACATCCTGGATTCATCCCAGCTGAAGCACTGAAGCTGTTATAGTAATTACTGAGAGTGGCCAGGTGGTTAAACGCTTGTTCACAGCTTCCCTACGACAGAAGAGACTCGCTTGATCTCACCAGCAGCCCTATCAATCCCCGGAGACAAACGTGGGAGTTAAATGACTGCAACAAGACAGCAGGTGTTGCTTTATTTAACACAGACATGGAGCTTTAAAAATGATCAGAGGGAATCCTGGGCTGTTTCACGTATACCGAGGTATCACACATACATATCGAAGCGAAAGCCTGGTGCCAACTCGTGCTGAGCTGCTGCGTTTCTAGCAATTGATTGTATGGTTCTCTGCCAGTTCTGTGTCGCACAGGTGGGTCTCAGAGAGAGAGGTCTGCTACTGTATGGCTGTAAGATGGATTTATTGAGAAACATCTGTTAAGAATATCCTCCAAAGCACTCGCAAGGTGTTCATACTGAGATTTGAGACATGTTTTGCATCTCACAGGGTCACCTGCTCTCAAGAGAGATGCCAACAAAGAACAGAGAAAGAAAAATACTAGCCTATTCCCTAAACAAGACCTGGACATGCATTTAACATTTGAACTGTTCAGCTTCCACAGCATCACCACAAGAAGGAATCGACACAAGCTCTTTAGAAAAACATGCCTGGGGCGATCAAATGATAATACCTTGCCTCTTGCACATTTTGTGACACTTTCAAAACGAAATATTCAGTGAGTGGCACTAAAAGCGTGATAAACCAAACTGATATTGTCAGGAAAAGCAAATGTGAGGTAAAAATGCATTTGCTGAAGCAGCCATGTCATTTTAGCTTGCTTCTACAAGTATTTTAGCTCTTTTATCATGATTGCATTGGACACATACCTGAATGAACTGCATTGCAAGTGCTGTACCAGGTGCGTTATCAAGCAAGTTTACTACATTAGAAAAGCCAGTATGCCATATGTAGCTAGATATGTGATACATTTGTTTAAATGTATTAGTTTACAAATCATGCAATACGGTAAGTGGTTTGAGGTCATGCCATGGTATTTTGCTGAATATTATATGTTATTTGAATATTTCAGCTGCAGTGAATTTTATGAATAGGCATGTTTTTGCAAAAATGTAGGTAGAGACACAATTTCCCAATGACCCTGTTCTGGAAGTAAATTATATTTAGTGGTTTTTGCTAATATAACTATTATTTATATATGGATTTGAACAAACCACTAACCCTAAAAAATAAACTAATGTAACTAATTTATGACATTTTGTGAGGAGAGTTGTGCTATTACTTTTCTTAATGATCAGACTTATAATTTGCATCAGGCAAAATGTTAAAACAGCGGAATCTTAAATCAGTATAACTGTCCTGATATTTATTTGTAACACAAAATAAAGAACTGACTTGTATATGGTTGAGTTTATTCACACGTTGGTAACACTTTATTTTAGGGTCTCTTAACTAGTTGCTTATTAGCATGAATATTACTAGAATATTAGCCATTTATTAGTACTAATTAAGCACATATTAATGCCTTATTCTACATGACCTTATTCTACATCCCTAATCCTACCCAATACCTAAACTTAACAACTACTGCACTAACTATTAATAAGCAGCAAATTAGTAATTTATTGAGGGAAAAGCCGTAGTTAATAGTGAATAAGTGTTCCCTATTCTAAAGTGTTACCCACATGTTTGCTGTCATCTGAACACACAGCAACATTATGGACACTGACAACAAGCAATGAAAGGATCCCACTTTATATTAGGTGGCCTTAACTACTGTGTACTTACATTTAAATTAATCATTTGGTACAATGCACTTGTGTACATACATGCTTTTACATTGTACTTATATATATATATATATATATATATAATTATTATAATTTTTTTTAATACCTGCATTTAATTACATCTGTAATTAGTTTATCTAATCACATTTATACTTACACTGTTGACCCATCCCTTACACCTTAACCCACACTTAAACCAACTCATACCACCAAACCTGTCCCTAACCTTACCTGTATCCCACCTCAATAGCAGTAAAAGTGTTTTGCAATACAATACGAACACAATAAGTACATTGTACTTATTTTTGATGTAATTACATAGTAGTTAAGATCACTTAATATGAAGGACCAAAGAAAGAATGAAGGAAATAATGCTATTCTAAATCCTAAATTCTAAATAAAAGGTAAGCAGGTAAGGGTTGTTTGTGATTGGCAGACTCTTACATTAAGAAAAATTTAAAAAATAATGTTAACACTTCAGTATAGGGAACAATTCGGTAACACTTTAGAATAGGGAACACTTATTCACTGTTAACTACGACTTTTCCCTCAATAAATTCCTAATTTGCTGCTTATTAATAGTTAGTAAGGTAGTTGTTAAATTTATGTATTGGGTAGGATTAGGGATGTAGAATAAGGTCATGTAGAATAAGGCATTAATATGTGCTAATATTAATATGCACTAATAAATGGCTAATATTCTAGTAATATGCATGCTAATACGCAACTAGTTAAGAAAACCTAAAATAAAGTGTTACCAACAATTCTTACTATTAACTAGTTGCTAATTAGCATGCCTATTATTAACATATTGTCTGTTTATTCGTAATTATAAAGCACATATTCTACATGACCATATTCTATATTCCTAATCCTACCCAATACCTAAACTTAACAACTACTTTACTAACTATTAATGAGCTGCAAATTAAAATAAAGTGTGACCAAATTGATTTATTCAGACTCTATATTTTCTAGATTTTCTCTTAGGTGTCTGCTGCCACATCTGGTCTCCTAATGCACAAAACTCCTAATGCTCCTCACAATCAACCACAAATACTGGACATAGTTGATCTTATCTTTTAATATTTACATTAAAAGTGCACTTTAGTCCATGTAATATTTTATTCCTTCAGCAGAAGATCCCTTCCAAAAAAAAAAAAAAAAATTCTAGAGTTGCCAATGAAAAATGTTGATGATAAACAGATGACAATCATTTACTGTGCTTTCCACTGCTATCTTGAAATTAGAAATCATGTTGTAGCCCTCATGTCATTGCAAGTTAAAAGACAAAGGGCAAAGGTCTATCTATCGGCTCATGGGGAACATCTGTCTGCCTCTGAGTCTCTCCGAAGACCATCAGTTGCACATTCATTGTATTGTGGGGTAAGATCACAAACAATGTTCAGAGTCAACATTCTGCTTGTTTGTTGTCTGCTTTGTAATTATCTGTGAAGAATGGAGGTCTTTTTCTGTCTGCTGTCCCTCATTGTCTTTCTGCCTTGTGTTAATTACAGCCTGGTCACAATAAGACCGCAGTCGACCCTCACCGGCAAATACTGCGGCTACATTACAGCGGTCCAACCAGAGTGATCTGCAGATCTGCAAACTCCTACATCTCAGGGTCATGAGACACATCTTTCTCATTAGTACAGCATGAGAGACATTACAGACAAACACACGCACACACACTCTCTGAATCAGAGTAGCATATCTGAAGTCTTGTTCACAAGAAGCCAAGGAGATGTGAAACTCATTTCTGCTGTTGACTGAGTTACACAAAAAAGATACAACAGCGATAATTAAGACACATATGAACTTAATTCAAAACTACTAGTGTAAATCTCATGAAAACCATCAAGAAAAAGTCCTATTCTTAAAATAAATAAATAAATGCAAATTATAATATTATATAAATAGTAAAGAACATTTGTTAAATAAGTGCAAGTAACTAAGATTACAAATGAGATGCAGATGAGAATTACTGGATGTGTTTTACAAGTAAAACAGTTTTCTCTCCCTAATAAACTAATATTTGAATGGTATACTAGAGCTTTATGCAAACTGTATACAGTTAATCTAAAGCATAATAAAATGCTTCATCAAACTTTACAAATATTTAAGTTATTTAATATTTACAAACACTCATTGTATTCTACCAAAATACTATTATTGTGTTCATGTTAACTGGAAGAAAAAAAATCTAAAATGTACTGGTAACTTTCTGCCAGAACATTATCCAGTAATTTTACAGGATTTCCATTAACTTTAAAACACAATGCAATGAAGTGCAAAATTCAAAATACACGTAAAACACCAGTTAAAAATAAATATGGAAAATTAATTAATATTAATACAGTACATTGTGCCCTATTTTTACTTTTTAGGGTTATTATTCTGTCATATTTGTATTACTACAATTAATCATAGTAAATCATAAGCTCTCCTTCAACTTTATCCATCTTTATCCTATCATTTGACATTATTATTATTATTATTGTTGAAGGTTACCACAGTTGTATCTAAATGATGACATGTAATACGTAATCATATGTTATTTATTGAAACATGGTGAAGGCCCACAGAGTACGTGCAAGATACAGTATATTCATAAACAGGTAAGATTCACTCACTGTTGTCGGACCTATACATAAATTATGGATGAGATATATTAAATGTATCTTCTCTTGTGAGTGAGTTCAGGTCGGTCAAGCTGCATTTTCCACAGTAATAAACTCATTTAAATAATAATGAACCTCAGCTACAGAAGCACTGTGGGGTGATCTGACCCACTGAGAATCATAAAAATACATTCATACTAATATACATACTACACACAGAGAAACAAAGAACATCCGTTAACCCCCTAAAAGGCACATTTCAAAGTCTCATAAGCTGTATCTGTTTAAAACTACAGAGGAGAGCCGTGCTGATGTGAGTCAGCGTGGGAGTAATATCCCCAACCGTTATCTTTGCTGAAGTGAGATTGTAAATGACCCTCAAACAGAGGAATGCTGTGAAAGCTGAGAGTGACTGAACTGCACGTGAGCAGCATAACCTAGAAGCGGCAATCTAATGACAGTACTGACAGATTTCCTTAGAGAGCCTTAAAACCAGGACATTCCACCTCAGCCAAGACCTGAAAAACACACAACAGCTAATAAAGACACTTAGAGAGAGACAGAGGGGTAAGTGAGGACACAGATATTGTGTCTACCACCGTTTCAACTTTCATAATTGAGCCATGTAAAGACAGCTTATGAAAAACCACTGGGGAAAAGGGGAAGGGGTCAACAGCATATGAAGAGGTGTTGCTGGGGAATTAGCACATTGCTGATTTGGTGTTAAATGTGTTAAACGCTGACATGTTTCTTCACATACTGGCATGTTTCTTCTTGTGAGGTCTGACTGTGTCATCTAATGAGAAATTAGCATATGCGTGTGTTTCTAACCTAGCCGTACTTTGGGCAATAATGCTGGAAAAACATCCTAAGAGGTTAACCAAATCTTTAACTTAAACCTCCTTTTAGGGAAATCTTCACATTTTAAAACAATAAATGTCTGCCGTAGACTACACATATTACATTCACTAACTGTCTGATGCAATCTGCACACAAAAATTTCAAGAGTATTATTTTAACAGCAGTCTATCGTCGTGGTATTGGTTTCCCATAAACTTGCTTCTAAAAGTAATGTAAACACAAAACAGCACGTCCTGTCCTTTATGTGACAAGATGTGCTTAATTGCAATGAAAGTGTACTTCAAATCTTAAAAGTATACTTAAAAATACTCTACTTGCAGATAATATAATATTAATTAAATAAAAATAAAAGGCTTTTAACACTTTATATGTATACAGTGCACTTTGTAATAATGTTAAATTAAAGTTTTAGGCCTGATTTCATATACAGGGCTAGGGTTAAGCCAGGATTAGGCCGAAGTTCAATTAGTAGATGTTTAAGTATCTTTTATAAACATGCCTTAGAAAAAAGAAAGAAAATAATAATAATAATTAACATATTTTTAAGATACATCAGTGCCTTAAAATGTATTAGTTCCCTTCAGTTTTAGTCTGGGACTAGGTTTAAACCTCGTCTGTGATACAGTGGGTTAGAGTTTTAAATCATATTTGCATTTTAAATCATTGTTTTAATAATCTTTTGTCATGCTTTAAAGAAGTACACTCATTTTGATGTGTTGACTAACATACTAAGCCACATGTCAAGTCAGTTATAATTTTACCTGATATTGAAATTTGAAAAGTTACAACATTCAGTCTGCAATTAAGTATACTATTTACATAATGCGTGCTTCTGTGCAAAATAAAATCTAAAAACATATACAGTAATACACTATATCATTACTATTATCCACCAAAGCATATACACACATCTCATACACATAACAGTTTTATATCTAGGCACTAATACATCATGAGACATGAGGGTGGGATATTTTATCAATCATACAGCAAAACCCTGGAAACTTCTCACTGGCAATATGGAAGTGAGTTTTACACTAACTCACATTTTCTTCCAAATCTCATTAGTTTTAATGGTCTTAATTAAACAATTCACACTATTCCTAGAGCAAATGTCACACTTGTCACTGTCAGGAACTTGTCAGCCTATTAGAGATTTAACAGTGTGTTTGAGTGTGTTGAATGTGTATATCTTATGAAATTGCCTTGTCATCACATAGCAGGGAAGGCATTATGGATAATTAATTGATTCGGCCTAGCATTTCCCTCCTCTTTCTCTGTCTCTGTCTGTCTCTCTCTCACTGGGTGGTAATGTTTGTTTACTTTCACTCTTTGCTCCAGGAGTCTGGGGGTAGACAAAAAAATCGTTGACATTCAGTTCAGTCTTCTGTTTGTGTTTTTATCCCAGTTATATATCCTGGAGGAATATTACACATTTGTCTGGACTGATGCTTTGAGAGGCATTTGTATAACAAGCTTTGCACCCAGTATTTAGAATGAAAACACTAATCATAAAAATTTTGTTATTTGAATTTTGTTAGTAAATCCCTGAAATTCAACCATGGAATAGAGATAAATAATATTTTATTCAGTAATTTCTCAAAGTCAAATGTACTGTGTACATCTATGGAAGCCTGTTTCCACCACTGAATTAAACAAACAAACAAACAAAAACAATTCTCTCACAATTCTGCTTTTTTTCTTGCAACTGAGAGTTTACATTTCACAATTCACACTTTTTTTTCTCATAATTGTGAGATATAATTCGCAATTGCTAGGTATAAAAAATATTGCGAGATATAAACTCATATAAAGATATAAACTAAAATTGTGACTTTATTTCTCAGAATTGCAAGTATGTATCACAGTTCTGAATTTCTAACTCACATTTGCGAGTTTATGTCATGCAATTCTGAGAAAAATAAGTCAGAATTGTGGGAGAAAATGTCGCAATTACCTTTTTTATTTATTTTTTTATTCAATGGCAGAAACTGGCTTCCGTATACATCAGCTCAATGTGCACTTTATAACTCAGACTAAATTCAGCAGCGATAACGCTGACTCAAGACACAAAACGATCGTTCATTTATTTTCACTAACAGTCGCTCCTTTTCTTTCTGTAAGCTACTTGAGTAGGGCTTTTCTTCAGAATGAGCTGCAGAGAAAGCAGAGATATTTCCTACTACATCTTCATTCCAGACACTGAAATCAATACCTCTTCTGTCATCATCTCTCCATCACTGAGAGACAGAGAGATAAGGATTTAGTGTCACTCACATATACAGACGTCTCTGAGCAGCAGTCATCCAGGAAATGTTTAATTTAACCCTTACACTTACGCTAACGGACGCTGGCTCTGTGCCAAACACTAGTGGCCTAGTAGTAGCCTGCTGTCAACTGACACAGGCAGCTGCCCTCTTAGGCAGAATGCTAACCGTCATACAACCTCATGAAGGACTCATTAAAAAAAAAACAGTCTAGACAGAATAGACAGCAACTCCACAAGCAGAATTGAGTTTGATGTCTATGTGATAAATAAATTATAAATACAAAAATGTTAAGATTGATTTTTTCATACTTTCTGGTATTGAATGAAATTGAACTTGCTGCACCGAGTACCAAAATTGTTTAGAATTAATGTTTTAATATGACCATGAACTGACACTTTCATACTTTCTTCAAAATAAGCTTGACAAAAATTATAAAAACAATGATTGAAAATGTAACTTAAGTAGTCATTACTAAGAAATGTTAAGAAACAAATGTCATGAAAGTGAACTTTCTGTTTCATTAATATTATATTATCTGCAACTTTGAAGATTTAAAGGACACTACAAGTGCACATTCAATACAATTAAGGGAAGGCAGATCACTATGTTTTGGAACAGAGCTTTCAAGAGCTGTGTTTTGAGACTGGGATTCAAGTAACAATCTTTGGAAGAGATTATAACTTCACACAATCCTCAGCCTCGCATTCAACACAAAGCATCTGTGTTTCAACACTCATGCTGAACACAATGAACACACAGAAGAACAAAAGAGCCCTCCACTAATTAGGCCCATGAATAATAGCAGAAAGGGAAATGCATGACACATCCTAAAATCAGTTTCAGGAAACATGCAGTGATAAATGGCATACAGTGACCGTGATATATCTAAATCAAGGTCTCTGGGTTTTCCCCACCACAAATATCAGAATACATCACCGCAGTGTGCTTCTGCTGATGAACACAAGCAGAAAAGGAGTAACGTAGCAGATTCTTATACTGGATTAGGCTCTGTATTAAACACCAAAGTGACAGAAACAATGAAACAATGGCCTCTGCTAAACAACGGAAGCAGAACAAAATGAAATGACTGAGAACAATACTTTTTTTCTGATGAAGCACCATGGGAAGGCAGTTTATCCATATAATGGTTTATAGCACAGCTATTGTTTGACAGACACAATTTTGATATACTCTGTAAGTAACAAAGTAACAATACAACTGTCTGGAGACTGTAAAAAATCTCATGGACTGGCTTTTTGGCATAAATAGTTTGCCTATTCTAAGAGAATGTTGTGAATAGGTTTGTTTTAAAACATGTTTAATAGATGTTTAGTTGTCATATGCCAGGAAAACCATGAAATGCAGACGTTCACGCATGAATGTGTGTCAAGGCTATTCAGTTCTCCACAAAAATATCAGATGTGCCAAGCTCTTTATGAAGATGCAAGTTGTATTCAGGTCAAATTCACTAAAACAAAAACCTCAATAAAAACAAAAATGTGTTCCTGACTCAAAAAAGGATTATATTTGTGACATCTGTATTTTGATTTGCTTAAAAACCTTTTATAAAAAATGATTAAGTTTTGTACACTCATACATAACACTCATATACAAGTTTTGGGAACAAGAAAACATTTTAATACTTTATAATATTTTATACTTAATATATTTGTACAAAAAGCCATTAAGGATTTTTATTTATTTGTTTGTTTTAATGTACAAAACCAGCATCAGTACAAATACTGTATTTCATGTTTCAAAAAGTTGTTTTAAACTTTTTTTTTTTTATATTTGTCTTATTAGCATATATACTAATAGTAGCACAGATAACACAATTTTCATGTAGTTGACTGACCTAGTAGTTTGATCCGTTTTCCAGAAACTCTGTTTTGAATGCCCAATGAATTTGAATTTGACCCCTTTAAATCCATTTTAACAGTGAAGAGAGCAAGCTAGTGCCATTACATGCAAACAAACCCCACCTACTATGCTCATTTACATTTAGACCGCAACCTTGTAATTCGCTGTTACTCATTACCAAGGTAACAGCTCATTTGCATAACAGCATGCTACTACTAAAGCACCACACTAAAATGATACCGAACCCCAGAAAACACAACAAAACAAGAGAGCACAAGAGAGCTTTGGAATCTGTAATCTCAGATGTGAAAATGAAGAGTGTGATATAATCTTCACAGCATAGACTAAATTCATGTTTGAATACATGAAGGAATAATATTTGTGTTATTGTCAGCAAATGTAAGCCGCAGATGTGTGTTATATTTTGCTATGTAGCATTGTTGAGAAAGATGGTTCAATCTTTCTCTCTCTCTCTCTCTCTCTGTGTGTGTGTGTGTGTGTGTGTGAGTGAGTGTGGATCACAGCTGTGACCAGTGTTTCCTGGATAGTTTGACCCCACATTAGCCAAACAAAACCAGACTATACCAGGTGAGGCCACACAGTCTGGCATATGTGGTTTACGGGGACTCTCCATAGGCGTAATGGTTTTTATACTGTACAAACTGTATGTGCTATTGCCCTACACCAACCCTACACCTAAACCTACCCCTTACAGGAGACTGTCTGTATTTTTAGATTTTCAAAAAAACACCATTTAGTATGTTTTTTAAGCCTTTTGGTTTACGGGGACATAGGCAGTGTCCTCATAAACCACCTTCACGTTGTAGTACCCATGTTATTATACAGATTTGTGTCCTCATAAACCATATATACCAGTTCACACACACACACACACACACACACTGCTCTACACACAGATAATGTGACTGTGTCATCAAATACTTATATTTATACTCTAAACAGTGTTGTACTCAACAATAATAATGTTACATGCAGAGTAGTTTAAAGATTTATTCTAGACGTGAAATTTAATTCTATAGAGGATGAATGAAAATTAAACATGTTCAGCTAAAAATGACTGTGCTGGTAAGTTTATCCATCACAAAAAGCCACTTGCACAGTATATCAAAGGAAGCTAAACTGAAACCCAGAACGCACTCTGGCCAAAAGAAAGCAAATAAACGAGTGTCAGCATATGCTACAACAATATTATTCCACCCTTCATAACCCTGTCGAGCTGCATTCATTTAGCTCACATCATGCTGTGGAAAGACAGACTCTGAGAAACCCTGGAGAGATGTTTGCGTTAGCTCAGCTAGAAGATCCATACTGACCTGTCTCACCTCCAGAGCCGACTGAAGATAAAATCCTCATACAGCACTTTCACTGAGAGCCAGACTCGACTACACATTATTTCTGCAAATTGAGATTAATGCTGAGATACACAATAACAATGTTGGCATAACCGGTATAGGTTGATTCAGTCTTATTTGTGTATGTATGTATGTATGTATGCATGTATGTATGCATTTATTTAGCTTATTCATTCATTCATTCATTCATTCGTTCGTTCGTTCATTCATTAGATGATATCACAAAGAGCAGAATAGTTAAGCCACCTGAATATTTTTATAATGCTGATTCGAATGTTGGAGAGGCAATAATATAACTAAAATAGTCATTACGCAATATATATATATATATATGATATTTTTATATTTATAATCATAAAATAAGGTTAACAGATGAAAATCTTACCAAAATTAGCCCTATCTTTAAAATTATCCTTTACTGGCATAACAATTTTTGGTAACACTTTCTATGAAGCCCATATTTATAATACATTATAAGGGTATTTTTAAGGCATTATAATGAATGCATAAATGCATTATAAAAAACCTTACAATATGTTATATAATCTTATGAATATTCATTAGAACAGTTTTAATGTATTATAATATTTACTTATTAGTGATTATAGCTTTTAAGAGTATGATGATTTATAATACACAGTGAACATGCTGCATTAAGTTAAGTTACAATGGATTATATTTCTCATAGTTAAAATGTATTATAAGTCTCATATCTTGCCACCTTTCTTATGCTACTTTACTTAAAGCCATCAATGACCACTTAAGTGTAGTAATAATACAGTTTTTCTCGATTGCTAACACACAATTCATGAAACAATTCACCATTTTCTCACAACTATAAACACAATCTCAAAATTACACACCAACTTGTGCAAACTTCAAACTTCCAGGTCAAAATCAAATAGTTTAGTCAAAAACATATTCTCTTTTGTCAGACTCAAACTTTGGCCTCAGATGATACACAAACCTGTCAAATACTCAGACTACGTTCCTGTCTAGAGAACACTAGTGAGATCAATTCAAAACACTGTTACAAAAACCTCCTTTTGGGAAATAGGAATCCTTTTGCTAGTCAATGTCTGTTACAGTATACAGCATAAATAAACTGACTATAAGTAACTTTGCAAGTACGTCAACATTCTACCTACCCTAACCTTACCCTAAGCCTACTAATACTCTAATGAGAGTTAGTTGACATGTAGTTGCAAAGTTGCTTAAAGTCAATAGACTACGGGGACAATCAAAATAAAATGTAACCTAACATATAAACACTGCATTTTTTTCAGTTGAAATTATTAACTAGCTCACATCAAAATTAATATTAGCCTCACAGGGAACACTCAAATAACACTCCACACCTAACCACTTACAAGATGTACTGTAGTAAGATACTAAGCAGATCTTAAATAATGTCAACATATATAGTCCATTATCAATGTAAAAGTAGATTTAATATGGTGTAATTAATCAAAATCTTAAAAGTTATAACCACAAATGCGTAAGCATTATAATGTATTATAATTGTTGTTATGATTATTTATAAGACGATATAACATATTATAAGGTTTTATATATATATATATATATATATATATAATGCATTATGCATTCATTATAATGCCTAAAGAAAACCCTTATAATGTATTATAAATATGGGCTTCATAGAAAGTGTTACCCAATTTTTTCATAATTGGAAAAATAGTAAAACATTATTATAATTTTTTTTTATGATTTTTAAAAAAGTTTAAATAATATATTAAATATAAAATAACACACAGTTAGTGAAACCTTACACTCAAGGAGCAAAACCTCAGTCCAGATCTGCAGAACTATAAGCACATTCTCAGCCTCACACTTTTTGCAAAACACTACACACAGTGTTTTGCAAGACACTAAACACACTTCTTTACATTAGACACAGAAATCTAACATGATGTCACTTCTTTGCCATTTCAAGACACTGCTTTCCAAAATACCACCCCTATAAACCAATTGATCAAACACAGCCCTCAGGTGTGCAGACACTTAGGTGCTTAACTGTAAACTCAACAACCAGGTGCAAGCACTATAAAAAGGCAAAAGATGAGTTTATGTGTCTTCAAAAATGGAAGGCAATGTTGCAGTAAGAGGTAGAGGGAGAAACATCGTTGGCCACAGAGCTATTTTGAATGTCCCGGGCCAACGTGGTGGTAACATCACAATATATGCTGCAATCATGCAGAATGGGGTCCTCCATGCCAACTTAGGCCCTTACAACATGGCCCACATCTTCACATTTTTAGACAGACTACACAATATTGTCACAGCAGAAGACCAAATGGATGCAGAGCAGATGAGATACATTGTCATCTGGGACAATAGGGCCTTTCGCACCGCTTAGTTCCAGAACTAAAAGTACAGTACTAAAGTACTGGGACGATTTTGCGCAAACTATTTCCCAGCACCATTTAAAGGGTTGCATTAGCACTGACAGTGGGTACTAAGAAGTGACGTAAGCCGGTCGATAGCAACGTCATTTGTACACGGGGTTCAACAACGTAAACAAAGAAGAACAACGTTAACAACAGGAAGATGTAGGATGCTGGGATCGGAGCTGTGTTTTTGTTATGTCTCGTGGGTTTCACAATAATGGACATGGAATTTCGATGTATACCTCAAGCAGTTGAAAGAACGGAAAGGAGGACGTCGAATCTCCAACGACAACTTGCAGTGCTACATTTAATTGAGGCTGATAGAAGCACAAAACGCCGTAGATGAAGTCTTCAGGTAAATGCCGTTTATAAATGCTCTCAGTATGATACAATGTTTACACAATATATGTTTACATGGTGTTTTAAATCATGGCGGGTGAGGGCGTTTTCGTATGCGTTTAGCCCATCGGCGTACACTTACGTCACGGATAGTTCCTAGAACTGTTTTAGACCCTACTCTGAAGTAGGAGCTAATTTAGTTCCTCCAAACGGAGTTCCTGGAACTAAAAATGTTCCTAGTTCCCGCGGTGCAAACACGCCAAAAAGTGGGCAGTTCCACAATTAGTTCGGGTACTATGAAAAGGTTCCTGCGGTGCAAAAGGCCCTATTGTATCTTTCCACTGATCTGCTGTGGTCCAAAACTGGTTTTTATAAGCATCCACAATTTTCACTCCAATACTTCCCACAATACTCCCCCTTTCCTCCTTTTTATTTTTTAAATTTTTTTTGGCATGGTGATGGATGGTTTACGATCTCCAGCCCTATGTCAGGATATCCCTCATTCAAGCCATGGAGGAGGCCTGTGACCTGATTGATTCAGGGTCTGTGCAAGGATGAATTCGCCACTCAAGAAGATTCTTCCCTCACTGTCTTGTGAGAGAGGATGTGGACGAAGTGCTATGGCCAGATGCAGTGAAGAGATGATGTTGAGGGTTTTTTTGTTTTGTTTTGTTTATTTTTTATGCTTTCTTTTTCTCTCCACAAATCTTTTTGTTGTTTATATTCTATATTGCATTTAGAATATGTTCTGATTTTCAGTGCAATATGCAACCTTTGGAAATGCATGGATGTATTGACTGATTTTACAATGTGGAGAGAAATAAATATTTTCATCAATGAACAGTGCTGGTCTTGTGTGTTGTGTTTGGTCAGTCATGTACTGTACTCTAACAATATTTCTGAAAAAAATCAAACCCAGACTACAGTATATCATTAGAAAAATTTAGAAATGTTACATGTGTTTAAGATTGAGCACCACAGTGTGTAAGTGGTTCAAACAGAATCAGGTTGTATGAACCATGTGTGTTCCATTCGGTGTCAAAATGGGGTTTTGTTATATTATTGTGAAGTTTTGAAAGAAGTGTTTCATTTTGCAAAAGAACTGAGGTGTTCTGCTATTTGTGTGTGTGGATGTGTGAATTGTGTCTTGTTTTTGACAAAAAGAGCCTTGTTTTTAAAATTGTGCTTAAGAAATCGTAAAAAAACATATATTGCCTTATGTTACATTAATAATGTTTTACATTATTAAGATTGATTAGATTTCTTTAAAGATTGTGTATATAATTTATTTTGAATTTGGGGTGAAATGACCTGGACATGTTCAGGTCAAAAAACAAACAAACAAACAAACAAAAAACCTTAGGGCACAGAAATGAATTTTCTGCAAACTATTCATTTATATAAGGAAATAGCAATCTGATACATTTATTTTAATTTCCAAAATACACATCATAGAAGTGCTTGAAAAGTTTGCATGTCACCAGCCAAATTCAAAACCTTTTCATATTCACACACACACACACACACACACACACACACACACACAGTCTGGCATTTGTGGTTCCATAGGTGTAATGGTTTTTACACTGTACAAACTGTATGTGCTATTGCCCTACACCAACCCTACACCTAACCCTACCCCTTACAGGAAACTACTGGCAATTTTTGAATTTCATAAAACACCGTTTTGTATGTTTTTTAAGCCTTTTGTTTTATGGGGACACAGGAAGTGACCTCATAAACCATGTTTACGTTATTATACACATTTGTGTCCTCATAAACCATATATACCAGTACACACACACACACACCATATATACCAGTACACACACACACACTTCTTCAGAGTAGTCCATCACACACCACACACAAACACACACACGCACACACATACAAGGTGAAAATGAGACTTAACATGATTCAGGAGTGCTGCTTAAGTGCTGCTAGCTGTCTCTGCACCTGATTGAAACATAAATGATGGAGCTCTGTTGCTAAGAGACATAATCAAGACAAAATAGGTCAATTTATTCCATTATTGAAGCTCAGAGGGGGAGAGAGCGAGCAAGCAAGCGAGAGAGAGAGAGAGCAAAATGGACAGAATACAGAGGAAAAGAGAGATACAGATTCATCAAAACAGATAAACTGACAGAACATTGTAAAGTATATAGTTTACAAGCTCTGATAAGAAGAGCATGCTGGGATACATGCAGGTACACATTTGCCTTTGTGCACCAGAGACCCATGACAGTGATGAATGCTGGGTAAAGAACAGCGATGGAGGAGCATTTAGCCATTCACCAAAGAACAAGATCAATGTGGAAACAAAAGGATGGACAGATCGTGAGTCTTCTCTCCTCCAGTCCCTCAGGACACACACACACACACAGACTCAGAAGGGCTCTCAGACAGAGTTTGAGCGGCCATTGCCTGTAATGATAGATTGGATTATTTCCTGTTCTGGCAGTTAAATTAGCCTAATGCATCTGTGAGTGTCCCAGACCAATAGAAGCCCAGAACACATTAACACAATCAGAGAGGAGAAAAAAGAAATGGCTATTGGATTATACAGATGCAGATTAAACTAGAGTCTCACATTTTCTGAAGAAGTGGTGTTTGCCGCTATGCAAAACTCACCACTGTGCTAGGATGTTCTGGGTGGTTTCTGTGAGGTAGCTAAAGTGTTCTGAGAGGTTTGTAGGTTGGTAGGGTGATTTATTCTTTACTGGCCCAACTTCTAATCTTGATGATATTTTGGTATCTAAATACAGCCATCAATGTCTTTGGGTTTATGTCCAAATGTTTTATTCCTCAATTTAATGTACTGTAGAGTACAGTGCAATACAACAAACAACAACAAAAATAATTATTCTGCCCCAGTATCCCGTCTTTGGTCTGGGACAGGCCAAAGAACCTCTTCAACATCACAGGCTATACTGGCCTTGGCAGGGGTGAAATCCTTGTGTCATTGTTCACAAAAAAGATAGGCAAAATGCTTAGTCATGTTGTCAATATAACACTGCACTCTGTTAGTATTACCTGTTGTAAAGTATGGCAACAGTTTGGATGACAGTTACTGTATTGAAATGCAGAAGGCTGCACTTCTTATGTATGCCATATATACATTTCAAAAGTACAAACACTGTAAAAAGAGATGAGCTGACTTAATTTAAAAAAAAATTAGGAAACCCGTTGCCTTAAAATTATTAAGTATATAATTTGACAATTCACTTAACTTATTTTTTTAATGATCATTTACTTAAAAATGTTAAGGCAACAGGTTTCCCCATTTTTTTTAAGTTAAGTCAACTTATCACTTTTTACAGTGAATGTACACATTACTGTATGTGGGATATTGATTGAAAAAGACTGGATATGATTCACAGTTACACTTTTACTAGTGGTCTGACCCAAAAATAACAAAAAAAACAAACAAACAAACAAAAAAACCTTACAACGTCATTGTGAAATAGAAAAGAAAACATATATATATATATATATGTGCACAAAGGCGAAAATAAAAATTAGAAAGTCCACTGTCAGAATTTGTAACTCTTGTGTTGTCCTCTGTCTATATATGCTTTCCAATTGAAGGTTCATGAGATGTTCTCTTCATTAGTGAAATTCAAGATTCACTTGAACAATTCATGGCAAATTTATAAAAAGTCTATAGAAATGTGTAGAAAATATGCTTGACAGTTTATGACAGCTAGATCAACCATTTTGCATTTACAGTGATGACTTATACGATGAACTAATGACTTGAGGTTTTGAAGGGTAAGACTATAGCACAGAGAACTATATAATACATCTTGAGCAACATGACAATAGCAACTGATAATGTAGGAAGCCACAGACAAATGTACATAATCAGTTGCATGAATGTACCAAAGCAATCACAACTTGATCAAAAGAATGAGAAACTTTTTATGATGTGCACAAGTGACTAGATGATGTGGAGGTTGTGCAAGTAGTTTTGAGAATTTCATTTCTGATTCGAGAAATGCACCAAAGCCACTGAGAAAAACTGTAAGCTAACTTTGGCCCTTTATCCATCGAAGGTTCTGATTGGTGTGTGATAAATTTTGACTCTTAGTGATTCCACTTGGGTAATTGTGTGCTAATTGAGCTCAAACTGATTTGAGTGAACAATATTGAATGCTAGTGCTTTCTAAATGACCACATGTTGTAAGCACTGAGAAATTTAGGGATTTGTGTGTAGAGTTCTGCAGTAACAGTTCACCAAATCCGACTCATGTGTTAAAGCAGGGGAATAGTGTTTATAGTTTAGGGAAATGGGTGTGCTTTTTGAAAAATAGCGTTATGGTTTTGAAATTTTAGTTCAAAAGCCTGGTTATAGTGTTCTAGCAATCAAGAAAAACTGTAACTAGTTGCTTATTAGCATGCCTATTATTAACATATTGGCTGTTTATTAGTGCTTATAAAGCACATATTCTGCATGACCATATTCTATATTCCTAATCCTACCCAATACCTAAACTTAACAACTACCTTACTAACTATTAATAAGCAGCCAATTAGGAGTTCATTGAGGCAAAAGTTGTTGTTAATGGTTTGTTACAATAATAGCAAGAATTGGGACTTAAAATAAAGTGTGACCAACTTTTTTAATCTGCAGTAGAAAGAAGGTCATACAGGTGTGGAACAACATGACTGTGTATGAGTATCTCTAGTAAAAAAATTGTACTTGCATATAATATAAAAAGCTAGAAACAAAAAGAGTACACTTTCGTGACTTTTTTTTTAACATAATTACACTTTCAAAAAGTGTACTTTGTAATAAATGCCAAACTATGTCAATTATATTAAGTGTCACTTTAAAGTATATTTCAAAGTACATTTTTGTCACACTTTAAAGAAGTACACTTATTTTGATGTGTACATTCTAAAGCACATGTAACATATTTTATTATAACTTTAAGTGTACTGTATTATTTGATATTGCATTTAATGTGGCATTCATCTGAAGAGTACCATGTAAATACAAGGATTCATAGATTTGGTAATCATTCAAAACCATGGTACATATTAAAATCCTATGGTATTACCAATGTTGTAAACTACAATTCTGCTTTGAGGGCAGAATTTGGGGGGAAGTATTTTACTTTCATAGTTATAACACGAATAAGTAAATGTCCACACATACACACAAACACACGAGTGCCATAACAGGAAAAGAGATTAAGAGCAATTCAGGACAACCACAAACACACACACACACACACACACACACAGAGGCAGGACTAGACCGCATTGTCTGGCTGGAAAACGCACTCATGAAGCCATTGTAGAGCAACTCAGATTCTAGAAAGAGAGCAGGAAGCAACTGATAAGATGTGTTCACTCAACACCCTGCTGTTGAAGAGTATGTGTGTGTGTGTGTGTGTGTGTGTGAGTCTACACTGCAAGTGTGTGGCTAGTTTTGTCTCATCACATCATTCGTTTGCACGTGTCACACTACCTCAACACACATACGATCACATACATTCACACTGTACTGTAAAAATCTCTGTTTCAGTTAATCACAACACCAGTACCACAAAAATACCACACAAGGAGCACATCAATAAGACATCAGACCGAGAGGTGAGTGGCTTGAGTATACAGTATCACAGACATAAATTGTTTTATACAACAAAATACAGCAAATATTCAGGAAACATCCAGCATATCAGAGACAGCTGCTGCTGCTGTGGCAGAGCAAGTACCGAGACTTGCTACTGCCAAGACATCCACAACATGCTGCTGTGAGCATGTAAGAAATACTGCTGCTGCACATATAACATATATAAATAACCCCCATAGCATACATGATCCCCCCATAACAGATCAATACAGGTGGAGCTGGGGAAGGTGGAGGGTTTCTGGAGTGCGCTGCAAACTGCTACCACAAACATTAGCCAAATATTTGAATGTTGAGCAGTGAGCTCATTGGCTACCGATACAGAAGAGAACCAATCGGCTGTGAGATGTGATGATAATGTCATTATGTCATACTGAGTTAGATCTATCGGACTGCACCATCTAGAGTTTCGTGCCAGAACTTTGTATTTGTGTACTATTTTTATGCTTTTGAAATATTTTATTTTGCTAACAAGGCTGCATTTATTTGAGCAAAAATACAGCAAAACAGTAATATTTTGAAGTATTATATATTTAAAAAATGTATTCCTGTGATGGCAAAGCTGCCAATTTCCAGCAGCCATTACTCCATTCTTCAGTGTCACACAAAAAAAGAAAAGCTAATTTTAAAATAAATTAACTTTCTATTAATCATAGAATTCTGAAAAAAAAATACTAAGAACCAGTATTAATAATTGAACAACAATAAAAAATGAGCACAAAATCAGCATATTAGAATGATTTCTGAAGGATCATGTGACACTGATGACTGGAATAATGATGCTAAAAATCAGCTTTGATCACACATTACATTTTAAAATATATTTTGACAGATTTTAGATCAAATAAATGTATCTTTGGGGAGCATAAGAAACTTCTATCAAATACATATTTCCAAACTTCAGAGCAGTATTGTACATGCAAAATAAGAATTTGTGTCATGCTAACACAGTATTATATATGAGAGAATGCTCACTGATATGACAAGTGGTGTAATTACAGTTATTAGAGGTATAATACTAGTGTCTCGATAAACCCCCCTAGTGAGAGAATTTCTAACCAGTTTGTCTTTTACTGGGCACAAGTTTATTAGTCAAATCTTAATTACTAGATAGTGGTTTTAAAAATGAGTACAGAGTGCAGCATTTGTGTCATAACCAGGAAAGAAAAATGATGGGAGCAGTTTGGGTAGATGGCAGCATCTGGACCTGAAGCCTTCAGATGACTCATATCCCCATATCTGAGTTACTGGAACCCCATATGAAAAAAAAAAAAAAAAAAACGGTAACACTTTAGGATAGGGAACACTTATTAACTATTAACTACGACTTTTCCCTCAATGCATTCCTAATTTGCTGCTTATTAATAGTTAGTAATGTAGTGTAACGCGGCTGACGAGACGTGAGACGTGCGGATCCATGTGCAAGCTTTATTTCAAAGACAGAGACGAGGTAATAACAGACAGGGTCAAACAATGGCAAACAGGAATATCACAGGCTAGGCAAAGAGTCATCAAAAAACGGGCATGGGTCAGACGACAGCGAACAATATCCAAAGGGGCTCGACGAGAGAGATAATCAGAAAATGTAAGCAAAAGTCCAGGCAGGGGAAAACACAATCCAAAACAGGCAAGACAAGGCAAGACTAGGAAAACTATCAAGGGCTCTGTAAAGTAGCTAAAGATAGGGGAGCGATAAGCGCATACAATACTCGGCAGTGAGGGAGAGAAAGTCCATGGCTTAAGTACGGTGTGCAAATGGGAATCAGCTGTGTGTGATCAGTGCAATGAGCTGTGTGTGTGTGGTCAGTGCAATGAATGATGGGAACTGTAGTCCGGAGGTGACGTGCAACAGTTAGTGTAGTGCAAAAGTAACTGTGGTGAGTGAGTGACCTCTGGTGGTGAGTGAATGGAAGTTCACAGACCGGATTCGTGACAGGTAGTTGTTAAGTTTAGGTATTGGGTAGGAATAGGGATGTAGAATAAGGCATTAATATATGCTTAAATACTACTAATAAATGTCTAATCTAGTAATATGCATGCTAATAAGCAACTAGTTAAGAGACCCTAAAATAGCACTCTATAACAAGTCTGACAAGCGTTTTCTCCTGCTGTATGAGTGTAGTCTGTTTGGACAGTCTATTGCGGAGAATGCGGTTGAACTCTCATCCAGTTCATACATGGCCAGTCTCACAAATGCCACAGCTGCTCAACCATATAATCACTGCCATGAAATATGCAGATATGTCACACTGAGTGTGAAAAATTTCCTTAAAATGTCAGTTTATTTAGAGAAATATGAGCGGCTCAGATTCAGAGGAGGCTTCTGATTCTTTCGTGACAAGAAATATCCTTCGCAGCCCAGACGCACCTCATCTTAAAGTAATTTTAAGGCCTACAAATTCATATATGCTTCCACATTGAAATGTGCATTTTTCTTTTTTAGGTGTAGGATGTGTACTGTTATTCCTGTTTTAGAAGTATGAAGTAATAAATGTAGATCAAGTAACTACTTCTCGCCCTTGGATGCCATAATTATTAGAGAGCTCTGCTGTTGAATGGCAGGTAAATGCTAATCTGTACTGATGCATTCTGGACCACAGTGCCACGTACTCACCTGTTAATCATCCATTGCACTATAATAAGGGTTTAAAACTTTGACTTTTATATTTTAAGAGAACATGCAAGCTTCACAGAACTTCACAGTGACACTGAAACTGTAGATCCTAAAAAAAAACAAAAAAAAAAAACTTACACTGGCTGTCATACATATCATGGCAGTTTGGAAATAAAATGTCTGGTTAGTGGTGCTAAAAGTTTAATGTCTGTTGCGTTTGAAAAAATAAAAAACATACCTCTTACCATAAACCCTGCCCTACACCAGCGGGTGTGAACAACAAATTTGCTTCAAGCAATCATATCATTTTAGCTGTCTTCGACAAGTATTTGAGCTGTTTAATGACTCCTGTTTCACTGGACTCATACCCAAATGCTCCACATTGCAAGTGCAATGCTGAATCAGGTGAGCTACTGAGCAAGTTTACTGTGCCAGAAAAGCCAAACATATGGAGCTGGTTATGTGATGCAAGCATCAAAATGTATTAATGTAATAATTCTTTATTAATCACTAATTCACCCTCTAATCGTAACTGAAAAGGAATAAAAGTTGTTGGTGTTTTACTGCCACTAGTGTTCATTTCAGCTGGAAGCTGCAGTGATTTGTATAGGTATTAGGGGTGGCACGGTACACAGATGTCACAATTCGGTACGTACCTCGGTTCAGGGGTCACGGTTCGATACGATTTCGGTACAACAGGGGGGAAAAAAATCTACTATGCTCAGTTTCTTTTCATTTATTTTGAACAGACAGTATTGCAAATTACAATTTTTTCCATCTAGATGTGAAAATACTAAATATTATTACATGTTATATATATATATATATATATATAATCTGTTTTGTTTTCATTGTGAGTGTACACAAATAAAAGCAGACCTTTATACAGTGATTATTAATAAGACAATATGTGTTTAAAGTTGATTCTGCTGGTATAAGGAAACAGTTGAAGTGATCGCGCCGGAACACACACACACACACCAGTTCCAGCATTGCTAACTTGACAGCGCAGTTGGTACTTTATCAAAATAAAATACAGTGAGCCAAACATCAGCGCGCCCTCCTCTGTGTCACCGCTGGAATGCGACTGAAGTACAAAGCCTATCATTTACATAATAAATAATAGTTTAGCATTCAGATACGATACATCGCAAATATGGAAATATTATGGAATATTTGGATTTGTGCCGAATGAGAGAGGTAGGATACTCGAGCACAAAGCTCCATTTCGCAAACAGTTGAGTGCGCAATATACTCCCTTGTCAGTCTATGTGAGAGAGGCGTTCAGAATCAGCACATGGTCACTGTCTAGGGAGCTTTGTTTTCAAGTGCGCAACTCATGGCATTCGCTGTTCTTCTGCTGCCGCTGGCGGTTATCAAACAGCGCTGCATTACTGTGGGCGCGCCCTTCTGGATTGGGGGTGAATTGTCTGTATTCGTCGTAAGGCCTCATGCACCGAACAGAGACGCCCGTACCGTGACGGTTCGGTATGAATACATGTACCGTGCCACCCCTAATAGGTATATCCTTCGACTTTGCAAAAATACAGGTAGAGGCGTGTTTTTACCATTAGCCTGGGTCGGTAGATGATGTGACTCATTTGAGATCCTTTTCTCAAATTAAGTGAAATTAAGTCTTATCTGAAAAGAGAAAGTCATATACATCTGGGACGGCATGAGGGCGAGTAAATGAGGAGAGAATATACATTTTTGGGTTGAGTATCCCTTTAGTAATTAATTGATCCAATTTAATAGCATATTCAAGAAAATGAGAGATCAGCCAGACAGAGTAGCTCAAAGAGCTCTGACAGATGATACAGCTCCAAATAAAATCCACGAGAGAACGAAACACAAAGACATCCTTCTGATTTCAGACACCCAACCAGAATGCAGAAAACACAAGATCACAGTAGAGCCACTGCGACAGAAGACAGAAAAACAAAAGACTTCTGCTGTTTCATGTTGTTTCATGAGAACTCCGTTAATTCCTGATCACAGAAGCAAACAAGATACAGTGGGTGATGCAGACAACTGATTTATGAGTCCTGCTGTCATTAAAAGTTAATCGTCATCCCATTAATACAAGTGTATTCTCACTGCTCTACACCCTCATTGCTGATGTTAATCCTCTTGTTTCTTTCAAGATCCCATTGGAAACATTAGAAATCAAACCAAAACTATTCAATGCTAACATCTCTGTCAGTACTGAGGCAGTAAATGAGAATGTTTTAATAGTCTTGAAGATTAAAACCTCTGAATCAAGATTGTTTGACAAATACTATTCATTAACTGCTCTAGCTATACCACAACTATCATTACTCATATGAAGGAAAAATCACAAATGGGATTTTCAAGGTTTTTAGAGACCTCAGAATTTTTTTTTTCACCCCGAGAAAAGGCCTGGTTAATCTCACTGGTGTCTCCTCAAGAGCTTCAGAAGTGATCTCAAAAATGTCTCAAACTGTGCTCAGCTTTACCATCTTGATCCGTCACCTTAATATCAGCTTTAAACAGGACTAATATGATCTCAAACACCTTTTATCAAGTTCCCTCAAAAACAAATTATCATTCAGTTCTGTCAATCATCATTATGAGTGTACATAAGCAGCAGCCATTGCTCCGGCTCAGTGACAATTCCTCCGGCATCCCTCCACCTCCCCATCCCCTTCTCTATTTTTCTTATTCCCCCTCTATGTAGTAGCAGAATGGGGGGATTAAACTCGGAGCTCAAGCCGAGCATGGGTTTCAAACCATTGTTGAGAACAGCAAGCCAAGTTTGTTTACCATTAATTCAAACTCGTGAAACATACCTAAAACCTTCTTTAACTCTCCAGACATATGAAAGAGCAACCCCTGAGCAATACAACTGTCTTCTGTGTAAATGTAATACGAGATTGACTCTACTGACTCTGAAAATAAAATATATGGATATGATTATGTGAGCCTCCACAGATAAGTGGCATCCCTGTCCTTAATACATCATCTCTTGGAGTCACGGAGGTGGTTATTTCCATCCCCTGGTCACTGAGAGATATCATACACCAATCGCTGTTTGGTTCTCAGTTGTCACATTCGGCTTTATTAATGACAGGAGGACAGGCAGGTGGGAGCTGTGGTTCAGGAGTCGCGTCTCAGTGACAGCTGCTACAGGCAACCTTTGACCCTCCTTATATCCACTAGGGTCTAGTTTCTCTGTGTTAGATGAACAGAGGACTCCACATGAGCACATGCCTTACTATAACTAATGAAAGGTCAATTCATTTATTTGCTTGATTCTTATTTTATGTAGTTGTAGGGTTTCTATAAATACCCCTACACTCCAAAACAATTCAGTCAAATAATCAAAAAAAAAAAAAAAAAAAAGTGCTTTGTGATGTAACATACAAATCAATTGGTTTTATTCATGACAAACCATTTTTTAGTAGCTGATGCAGTTTTCTACAAAGCAGTGTGGCCAATAACCATTTGCAGCAAGATAGTGACATTGATATCACTTAATATTTATTCAAAATTCACTAAAACATTTCAAGTATAAAATTATTTTTATTCATCGACAAGGATGTTCCATTTATTAAAAAGGGAAAAGTAACACTTCTTAATCAGCCAAGCAGGCATGTTTATTATCAGCCAACTTTCCAAGTTAACAATTGCAAATGTTCACTTTACAGGGTAAAGATGGAGCTTAATGAAAGTATTTCAGAGTTTTAAACATTTTCTAAAGAGTTTATAGGCTTTTGAAAGTAATATCTTTGTAAGACACGCCTGGCCTGAGGCATATGAAGTTTGAAAGCTCATTATAAAACAGCATATTTTTCCCATATCTGAGTTACTCTGAATACCTTACAGGGTCTAACATTTCTTTTTGTCCTTTTAAATTTACCAATATAACAGTTTTACTCCAGAGTCTCAGATTGAGCTGTAGCTCAACTATGTTAACAGCCTCAGAATGAACGGGCAACATAAACACGAAACGCTTAAACAGGTACTACAAAAATACCTCAGATTCAAAACACCACAGACCATTAAACTCTGAGCAGTATGTATTTGTGCCTGCCATTAGAGGAACGGCCCCGAGCACAACCAATTCTTAACATTTCTCAACAAGAAAATGAAAAATAAACATTTTACATATCTCCCCAAGGCAGACATTTAAAGCTGTTAGAGTTACTGATCTGTTTATTTAAAATATAATCTCCCCTGTTCGACCAAGAAATTAACCTCAAAACATTTCAAAAGGTACAGCACAACATGAAGAAAACCAAAACCATGTGCGGCGTGTGTTGCATGCTTATTCAGCTGTAGTTGCTATTTCGGCCTCCCTGTCACAACACACACACATTCATTTCACCGAGCTCTGGATTAAGGAAGCAATTTGAATCAAAGTTAGTCTAGTTGGCTTGCATGTGTTTCTAACCTAGTGATGTTTTAGGGACAGCATGTCCCTGGGACTTAATTAAATCAGATAACACTGGATGTCCTTAGAGTGAAAAACAGTTTTTTTTCACACTTTATTTTAAGGTCCAATTATCGCTATTAACTACAACTTTTGCCTCAATAAACTCCTAATTTCCTGCTTATTAATAGTTAGTAAGGTAGTTGTTAAGTTTAAGTATTGGGTAAGATTAGGGATGTAGAATATGGTCATGCAGAAAATATGCTTATGGTCATGCAGCAAATATGTTAATAATAAACATGCTAATAAGCAACTAGTTAATAGAGAGAACTGGTCCTTATAATAAAGTGTTGTCCAAGTTTTTTTTTCTTTTCACCTTTTATGTGTAAATACATTTATGCCATCACCAAAATGACCAAACGCTCCTTTATATGGACACTCTATGGTCCAAATCACTCCATTCTAATTAGCAGGTTTGGTTAATCCATTGCAATGATATACCATGACAGGTCACACTTTAGTTAGGGGTCCAATTCTCAGTATTACCTAACTACTGTATTGACTGTAACGTTTGCCTCAATAAGCTCTTAATTTGCTGCTTATTAATAGTTAGAAAGATAGTTGTCAAGTTTTGGTATGGGTTAGGATCAGGGGATCTAAAATATGGTCATACAGTATAATAAGGCATTAATATGTGCTTTATAAGCAATGATAAACAGCCAAGATGCTAGTCATATGCATATGCATTAGTGAGAATTCATCCTTAAAATAAAAGTTTACCCAATGACATTTTAGAGAACTGTGCATTTCTGACTTGGTTTGGCTTTTCTATTTCAGCATGACAATACCCCTGTGTAAAAAGTAAAGTCCATTTAAAAATGATTTACTGAGTTTGGCATGGAAAACATGATTGGCCTGCATAAAGCCCACTGAGCACATTTGGGATGCATTGAAACTGTGAGCCAGACCCCATCACCCAACATCACTGCTTGACCTCACTAATGCTCTTGAATGGGAGCAAATCCCAACAGCTATGTTCCAACATTGAAGGTAATTTCAAAGGAGTGGAAGCTGTTATGGAGAACCAGCTTCCCATCAATTCCCATGATTTTGAAATTAAAAAAGATATATAATAATAATAATTCATAGTAATGCCCTGTTTAATTGCAGTTGGTGCACTATTGATATAAAAAACTATAAAAGCCTGAGCAGCTGATAACCTAATTTAGTCAATCCCATCCGGAAAAGATAAAAAGTATAACAGTTTCAGCTGTTAATTTCCTCCTACGCTAGAACTTGACAGTGGCACGTGTGAATGGTCCTGTGTCAAACGTGGACTCTTAAAAAGAGTCTGGCATCCAGCAGCGAGACAGAGACACGCGTTGAGAGACTTCCTCTGTGTCCCGGGTATCAGCTGCCGAGAACAGCAGACAGAAACACACTCATATAACAGTCTCTCAGCTGCCACCGAGACACACAGACAGACACTTGTACCACAGTCCTTTAGCTGGCTGATGGGTATCAGAGCCACCCACAGCATCAGCTAGGAAGAATAATTCAGAGACTTCAAGACAGACATCCACAGCTGTGGGACAACTTCATCTTCAAACATCCTCCATTAGTCACACATAAACACTAACAGTAGATATTGTGAAATAATACACAATCTACATTGACAATTCCAGAGTTCTTAAAGTTATTTCTAATTGTTTTCTCAAGTTCACCAGTGAGACAGCCCACATTTATCAGCCCTTAATCCAAAAGGAATAAAAACACCTCTCCTCTTCACCACCAAAATAAAAACCACACAAGATCAGCTCCAGAGAAAATCATGACTACGCTCAGATGCCTCCTCCTCTCACTAAATAACCAACCTAAAAGAGCACTAGACCGAAGTTTATAAGATACGATCCAGAGCAAGTTTTCTGTGGCCTAATTGAAGTTCTTAAATTTTATTTCGGTAGGAGCAAACCCACCTAATCTTTTAGCCGGAGCACATAATCACCTTGCTCTGGCAAAAAAGGGTAAAATGTTGTGACCTGGGTGTGAAGGGTCTCGGATTATTTACCCCAAAAAGGTGCATATTAGTACCACAAAGTAGCAATGTGTACCCTTAAGGTACTACTATGAACCTTTTAGGAGATAATAAGGTACACAGGTATCTCTTTAAGGCAGCAGTCTCCGACCCTGTTCCTGGAGAGCTACTTATGCCGGGGCGGGTTTACAATTTTATCCCCGATTTTTACTCACTGACAGTTTTGTGGAAATTGCCGACAAATGCCTGAAATCCAAGGCAAATTGGTGCTCGTTCATGCGACTGACAGTCACATTGTGTGTGTTATCAAGACACCATCTGAGAGAAGCTCCGACCTGTCACCGATGCCCGTGAAATATTTGGCTTGCTAAATATCTGGACATGTCGGTGACTCACAGTCCTCCAGATAGTCGTGCACTGTGAGAAGTTCAGCAATCCAACGGCTTTGAAAATCATACAGTGTGAATTAGCTGGTCTTTTGGATTGGGATTGGAGCTGAATTCAGCAGGATCGTAGCTCTCCAGGAGAAAGATTTGCACCAGCATAATTTAGGCATCTTGCTACCTTATCTTTCAAGCACTAGTAGCCTATTGCCACTCTTTTAAGCACTAGAAGTTTGAGAAGCCACTTCCTCGAGCCTGTCCACTGCAGACAGCAAGCCAAATAGTTTCAATAGACTAAAGATTATATGGGGAAACAAAAGAGACGAGTTGGACCTGATCTCGGGTAAGGACACAGACAGCCCCTCGGCAGGAGCTCAAATCTGAATGATTAATGAATTGAGGTACTGATTCTGTCTTTGTTTTAAAAGAGAGTGAGCCTGGATCCATCATTTAGCCTGTGGCTAAATCCCAATCCACATCTGTCTTACTTTGTATGTGAGTACATTAATTAGAAGTAGTGAGTCCCAAACCATAGTACACTGGAAACAGTACACTAAAGTTCTTGAATGGTATACTGTTTCAAGTGGATTTTAGATGTTGGCATCTGTGCATGATTTTTGGATTAATATTGCCCACAACATCTTGGAAAAGTAATTTGTGAAGGGAAACAACTTTTTCGGTTGTTGAAAAATGGCGAGGATGCCAAAGCTGCCACAGCAGTTTTCAAATCTATGAACCTAACAGTTACATAATAATACATTTTAGTGCAATAAATGGTAATGCTAGCTAGATGCTAAGCTTTTTTACAAGCACAAACAGTTCATGACAAAGACGTCTGCGGTATCGAGATGACATTTTTAGTACTGTATCACCACCGAAGTACACACTATTTCTTGGATTCAACCAATGTCTTATTAACATTTAAACAAGTTTACAAGCAAGCTATTAGATTATTTCTGATGTGAGTCAGAGTGAAATCTCCCTCGGCATCTTTGTTATGCTTCATATTTTATTGAGCATTGAGAACGTCTACACATCAGTGTATAAGTTAATGAGATGTAATATTTATTGCAGATGTTGGAAGCATTTAAAGATAAAGTATAATTTAAAGGTGTTGTATGTATTTTTATGATGTTACAATACTCATTACTAATACTAATATTAACACGCTTTGATATGCAATGACAAATGTAAGTAAATTTAAAGATTCATTTCAGGTAGAGTGTGACACTATATGGCATTTTCAATGTCTGAGTATCCCAATCATAAGTCCATAGCTCCAATGAACATTTGCAAACATTGCAAAGTTGTGTGGTGTTAGCTACAGCTCCCGACCTGTGGTTACTAGCCTAGTTTCTTGTTTGTATGACATGTGAAGGTCATGCTCTTCAGCAAAAGAGGCAAGTTAACATGCAGTTTAGTGCTTGTCAATTTATCCAACTGCATCGTACTATAGTAGTTAAGCAGCAAGTTATGTTGTTGTATGGGAAGTGCACCCCAGCTCGATGTAGTAACATTGGTACAACCAATGGTATGAGTTTGGGGTGGGACTCTCTCCTTTGTATCGTCAGCAACAGACTTAGGATTTGATCAGGAAATATGATCTGGCAAAAAATAAAAAAATCAGGTAATTAAACTGGCATTTAAACATCACACTGATTTTAACATCACACTGAGTTGACAGCTCTCAAAGGTCTCGAAATCAAATTTTATAGTTATTGCAGCAAAGAGGAAACTGTTATAGTTAATGCAGACTGCCTAAATGAATTTCATATTACTTTTGCTAATTAGATTTTAATGCTTTTACAAAACCATCTGCTCATGAAAGAGTTTACGACAGACAGAACAAGCCAGAGTTAAACGAAAGGGCTATAGTACTGTCACCCAAATTTTCAGTTTTCATTCACATCAGTCTTCATTATTTTTCTCTCGTAGATATTCCTTCATTTCCAGATGTCCTGATGGATGAAGCTGAGGTGAGTTTTCTGTAAATGAGGAAAGAGATCTAATGCAGATGTCTGCCAGGCAGGTGATGGCATTTCACTCTGCCTGAGGTCTTCAGACTCTCTGGAGCTCCAAATGAGAATTCCATCTTTTCACCAGCAGCTAATTCGGAAACACAGCTTCATTATTACTTTTACATCTCTTGTCCAGCCCCGCTCTCTCTTTCTGTCTCTCATGTTTGAGGCTTGAGAGCAGGCCAGGTCTAAAACATGCCAAATAGGCTAATTTTATCATCAGAGCCACCTGAAAGGGATAAATGGCATTAGCAGTCCTCAGGCCCGAAGCGAGAATGAGAACACGCTCACTGAAGCCTATCCTGAGCACAATCACACACAAATGCAAAATGCCGAAGAATATCAGCTGTACAGACCCACCAGGGGGTTCATGCATAATGCAGGTAATCTGAGATTGACTCTCTGCAATGCAAAATACAACCCATCCGCAGTCTTTCTATAGTCACATCACATCAGTTACGTCTCTCTGAAACTCCAAATTCTTCGCAGAATTTGCCTTTCTAATACCCAGCCCTGAGAAAAAGCCAGGATTGTTTTCATGATGAAACATTCACTTTTTCAAAACTCTAATGACCTGTCTTGCTGTCTACTCCCTGCATAGGCAGTTGCCTTCTAAAGGCCCCGATATACTTCATACGAAATCGAAGAACGATCTGGTGGTGTAACGTCACGTTAAAAAAACACCAGGCCCAAATTAAGTTCTCTTCAGGAGTTTAAAACAGCCAAAAACCAAGCCTTGAGGTCAAAATAACTGCCTGTAGAGCTCAGATACAGGATTGTGTTAATCCACAGATCTGGAGAAGAGTTCAGAAAAAAAAGAAATATGCTGCAATGAAGGTTCACAGAAGCATGGAGCCTTCATTATCTTTAATGGAAAAAGTTTGAAAAAACCAGGACTCTTCCTAGAGCTGGCCTTCTGGCCAAACTGAGCAATTTATGGAGCAGGGCCTTGGTTAGAGGGGTGACCAAGAAGCTGATGGTCACTCTAGTTGAGCTCCATGATCATATATGGAGATGGGAGAAACTTACAAAGAGACAAACATTATTGCAACACTCTTCCGATCTGGGCTTAATAACGGTGTGGTCAGAATCAATCTTCTCCTCAGTGAAGACACATGAAAACCCACTTGGAATTTGCAAAAAAAAAAAAAAAACACCTAAAGGACCCTCAGACTGTGAGAAACAAGATTATCTGGTCTGATGAACCTCAATTCCAAGCATCATGTTTGGAGGAATTAGACAATGCTCATCACCTGCACAGTAGCATCCCAACAGTAAAGTGTGCTGGTAGCAACCTCTTGCTGTGGGACTGTTTTTCAGTGGAAGTAACTGGGGGACTCATCAGAGTAGAAGGAAAGACTAACACAGCAAAATATAGAGATAGTCTTAATAACTTTGTCCAACCTCGGAATGAGCAGAAGGTTCACCGTCCAACAGGACAATGACCCTATGCACACAGCAAGAGTGGATTATAGAAAACTCTGTGAATGTCCTTGAGTGACCCAGCCACAGCCTGAGCTTGAACCCTATCAAACATCTCTGGAGAAACCTGAAAGTGTCTGTCGGCCCCCATCCACCCTGACAGAGTTTGATAGGTGAAGATGTGAGAAGAATGGCAGATAATTGCCAAATGCTGATGAGCAAAGCTTGTCACATCATACCCAAAAAGACTTGAGGCTGTAAGTACTGAGTTAATGCCTTTCCACACTGAGCGCGATGCGAAAACGCGAGGTGAATTGCCAACGAACGGTGGTTTCACACTGAGCACGAAATAATTGTTCACCTTCTGCTAATTCACGCCTGCATGCTAGGTGGCGCCGACCAACAATGCATTTTTCCTCAGATATGTATCTCGTGTATGTATTTAACATCTAAATTAAGATAAACAAAGTTTGGTTCTACACCAGAAAGACAAACTATCTATAATGCTTATAAGAATAGGCTACATCCAAGTACAATTAGCATCAAGCTACACTTGAAAATGTATGTAATTATTAATGTATTTGCTTACCCACTTTAAACCATCATCGAGTGCTTGTAATAACTTCCGATTGTGATCTATAGTTGATTTTGATTCTATAATAAGCAGACACATGTACTCTTTGTATGTTTAATAACGCTACACTGCTAATGTTTGTCATAAACATCTTTTATTGCTATAAAAAAATACCATGAGCTGCATACAAAACACAGAAAATATATTGTCATAATCATGTCTATTTGCTTTCATATTTCATGTGTAGAAAAATATTTCACTTGATTTTTTTAATACGGAAGATCTAGACTAGAGAGTGAGCGCACTCTGACTCATAACACTCGCACAGGTGGAAGAAAACGGATGGTGCTCTACAGATCACATGATTCAGTGGAGAATTATTAGAAATGTTATTCTGTATAAAGAACATGTGAGAATAAATCTGTTCTCAAATACCAACGATTACAAAAACTCAGCATCCACTAGTCGTATCCGGGATACTCTTCTTTGGTGTTTGTTTACACTGTTTTTTGAAACAGCGCCACCATTCTCACCCTTTTGTGAAACTGAAAAGATTTGTCGGAATGGTTGGAAAAAAAACATTCGCATTTTTGCGGTCTATGTGGAAGCATCCATAGAAATCTATTGTTTTATTCCAGCGTGTCATCGCGTCCGATATTTGTTTCGCTTTTTCGCACTCAATGTGGAAAGGCTTTTAAGGGTATGAATACTTATGTACTTATTTCAGTTTTTTATTTTTAATAAATTTGCAAAGTTGTCGCAAATCTGTTTTTTTGCTTTGTCATTATGGTGTATGAAGTATAGATTTATGTGAAAAAAGTAATTTAAATAATGAATACTTTCGCATGGCACTGCATGAATATATGAATTGTTGGTTTTGATTACATGTTGACTTTTGATTACATGTTGAACTCATTACTGGAAAAGTGACTACTATAAAAACAGCTGAATTACTGTCACGCTAAAAATATAGTGAAGTAGTCAATGTAGTTAAATTACTACCTTACACCAAATTTGACCAAAAGAGGGTGTCTTAAAAGGCAGCATAATTATACTGCCAACTTTTTGGAACAATCTTTGTGTTAGGAGGACGATAATACCTCAAAATGCTGTCTTGGTAGGCAGCTAGGTCTTGGAACAGAATGCAGCACCAGCAGTTGGAGGCCATAGGTTCCTGTGGTAAGAGAGTGAGTGATTGTTTTACCTCCATGAGCTGGAGCAGGGGCTATTTTTGGTAGCGTACACCCAGGCTTCGCATAGCGTACATTTTTGGATAATTGCTTTAAAGTGAGAGACCTAATCCATTGTTTCCATGGCATTAACAGAGCTCTCTTTCCTGCCATTACACTAAATGATACACAGCTGAGGAAAATAAATCAAATAAATCACAGTTATTTCCAATGACCAACCCTCCTCCATTACCACCGAATGACGAACACGTGTTTCACTCCACGCTGTGCCCCATATGTAGCTTTTTCAGCAGACACAAAGAAATCGTCTTGCACAACCTATACAAAACAAACAGGTCTTTTTGTCTCTACAGTCCCAGAGGACATCAAATCTCATTGGTAAGTATGTGTCGTAAGTAAAGGCAAGCCATCAATATCGAGCTCCTTTCTTGTGGCGAGGATATAATTCCATTATCCCGATCCACCCCCAATCACTCAGCTAATGCTGCGGCTGGAGTGATGACCTCAGTGTCTGCTGCCGATGATGTCACAGAGAGCGACCTGAGTCAGCGACCGTTCCCTCACCGCGGTTCTAAATTTCTAGAACACAAAGAGCCAACAAAACACACACAGACCACTTAAAGAACACTAGGCTACAGACAATGACTAAAACAGGAAGACCTTAAACTACGCTATTAATAGCATCTCAAGTGCACTGCAGAGTGCAAGAGAAAGTTTAGGGCTTCAGTGGTAATATAATCAGGAAGTGAAGGTGGCTCTTTAGAGAGAATGGTTTTCACAGACATGATTGATGGAAAAAGGCTTCCGATTGCTGCTTTTCTTTAATAGATGACAATCAATTTATCTCACTAAATGTCATGAGTCATGGTTAGACAATGGTTGGAAAACACTCTTCTGTTAAACTTAATACACGTTAATTCGGCATACACTTAGAACGTAGACTTAAAAAGATGAATGTATTTAAAATATTTTTTATATGCAAAGATCACATTAGTGACTGTTCCTAGCTGTCCGCCATATCTGCTTGGTAAGACGTTAAGTATCAAATACTGTTTCCAAGTCCAACCCTCTGTTCCATTTCAAGTGAGAATACGATCTCAACAGCTTTTCATGAGCAGTATTCATTTATATTAATTTATTCATGCATTGTATTCTATTCATTCATAAAAGCACAACAACCTAACAACAAGCTAAGCTTTTAAAAACTCACAGTGTAGGCCTATAGTCAGAAAAGATGAATTACAGTCTGGTAAGATTCTGGTATAAAGATAAAGGTTACAATCATGAATTTTCAGTAGTACCACAGCACACACGCGTTTTCATTTGGGATCTGATCTTGAGCATTTGGACCTGCATAAAATAATTGTACTAGTCTTATAAGAATATTAGTTAAACCTCTTATAAGTATTGATCATTAGAGAACCCTACAGTACAGCCAAATTCTAATTAAAGCACTGAATAGGCTATATGAAAACTGGAGAGAAAAATAATTAATTAAAATTAATGAATCCAAGTTAATAAATAAAAAAAAAAAAAAACATATTTATTGAAATTGTTTTAATAAAAAATAAATTATATATATATATATATATATATATATATATATATACAGTATATATATGAAGAGTTCAGATATAAAAGCCTCTAAGTGCCGTCTGAAATGAGCATTTTTATCAGGCACCTATATACTGCCGTTAGAGTAAAAATGACTGAATCTAAACATTGGAGGCTGATAAAAATTCTTATTTTAGATGAAAATTTCAGATGGCACTTAGAAGCTTTTGCATATGAACTCTTCATATATATATATATATATATATAATATTTGCCAATATTATATATACCAATTAGATGCCCCTTGGCTGTCTGATGTTCTTCATGAACATCGTTCTAAGCTCAGGGCTGCAGAAAGGGTATGGCACAAATCACAATATCCTACTGAGCTTAATTTATATCGATCGCTCCTCTCTGACTTCTCTGCTAACGTCTCCACTGCTAAAAGGACATACTATCATGACAAAATGAACAATTCGCCTAACTCTCGCATGCTCTTTAAAACATTTTCTTCCCTTCTTTATCCTCCTCCTCCCCCTCCTTCATCAACTCTAACAGCTGACGACTCTGCCACATTCTTCATTAATAAAATTACATACCTCACAGCCAGTGATGGGAATAACGGCGTTACTAACGGCGTTATTTTTTTCAGTTACGAGTAATCAAACGAATTACTGTTTCCCCCGTTACAACGCCGTTACCGTTACTGACAATAAAATGCGGCATTACTATATTATATTATTAGAATTACATTTTTCAGTTCATCTGAATGGATGCGCAGTGTAGCTGTATTTGACATACCATAAACTCTAGTGTGAAGGCAAACAACTCGCCGTCACTTTCTCTCACATACACGCACGCAAAGAAAGATACAGAGCGAGAGAGTCTTTCATAACATGCAGAATTGACGCGCTACATGTAAACGATATTCTTTGTTGTATTTTCCTGTCAAAATAACGGAGTTCCTTTCGAATTCTTCAGCTTTTAAGAACTGCCGGGTTCTCTGGTAGTGGGCGGAACTAATGCGCAAACGACAATCTCATTGGCTGACGCTCACCTATTATCGTCCCTGTTTTGATTTCAGCAAATCAATTCGAGCGAACACAGACAATGTGATTAATATTCATGAACCCTCATTAATCAGCTCATTAATCCTTAGTGCGTTTTATATTGATGACAAATATGCATTCATACTTGGTTATTCTAATTACTAAAGTTCTATCATCATATAATATTAAATTATCATAATATTATATTATAATGCTTGACTGACTGATAATAAGTGTCAGTAGATAAATAGTGTAGATTAATGCACAATGTTTTATAATAATAATTTATTCTTTTTAGTGTCCATTTCATTAATTTAACATATTTAATATTGGGGGCATCCAAAGTTATTTGACATTTGAACATTTTTTTAAAAGTAACGCAATAGTTACTTTCCCTGGTAATTAGTTACTTTTATAATGATGTAACTCAGTTACTAACTCAGTTACTATTTGTGAGAAGTAACTAGTAACTATAACTAATTACTTTTTTAAAGTAATGTGCCCAACACTGCTCACAGCACAATTCTCCATACCACAAACTGTCAAACACACCTTGCCAACAAACATACACTTGTTCACATCCTTCTCGGGGAATTGTTGCGATAGAGGCTATTTACACTAAGTGGAAATAGCAGCATTTTTTAGTGATATGCTATTTACACTAATTTCTATTATATTTATACTATGTTAAAATAGCAGGATATTCTGCTAATTACTTATTGCAAATAGTGGCAATTATCTGCACCTCAGCATTGTAATACATTATAAAACAGTATTCAATAATAACTTATTGAGTGTAAATTTTTTATTTTAATTCAAATTATTAAATGGATGCCACCTTATTGGGACAAAAGCCCTCCCAACACCTACCCTAACCCTACCCGATACTTTATTTTCAACTTTTTGATTATTTACTTCATTTTTATTAAAAATAAATGCTTTTCTGATGTGATTTGAAATTTGAAAAGGGAGAAAAAAAGTTTGCCAAAAGGCAGATTCGAACCCCCGGTCGATCGTGTCAAAAGGAATATGGACCGTTTTTTGTAATGTTGAATAGTCCAGTCACACGTTTGTGGGTGGAGCTAGTGTAATTAGCCTTTGCCAACAACCGGGCTATTTGCACTCAGTCTACAGGTGCTGGTCATATAATTAGAATATCATCAAAAAGTTGATTTATTTCACTAATTCCATTCAAAAAGTGAAACTTGTATATTATATTCATTCATTACACACAGACTGATATATTTCAAATGTTTATTTCTTTTAATTTTGATGATTATAACTGACAAATAAGGAAAATCCCACATTCAGTATCTCAGAAAATTAGAATATTGTGAAAAGGTTCAATATTGAAGACACCTGGTGCCACACTCTAATCAGCTAATTAACTCAAAACACCTGCAAAGGCCTTTAAATGGTCTCTCAGTCTAGTTCTGTAGGCTACACAATCATGGGGAAAACTGCTGACTTGACAGTTGTCCAAAAGACGACCATTGACACGTTGCACAAGGACATTACAAAAAAGATGTGGTAGAAAAAAGTGTACAAGCAATAGGGATAACCGCAACATGGAGAGGATTGTGAAACAAAACCCATTAAAAAATGTGGGGGAGATTCACAAAGAGTGGACTGCAGCTGGAGTCAGTGCTTCAAGAACCACTACGCACAGACGTATGCAAGACATGGGTTTCAGCTGTCACATTCCTTGTGTCAAGCCACTCTTGAACAACATACAGCGTCAGAACCATCTCGCCTGGGCTAAAGACAAAAAGGACTGGACAGCTGCTGAGTGGTCCAAAGTTATGTTCTCTGATGAAAGTAAATTTTGCATTTCCTTTGGAAATCAGAGTCTGGAGGAAGAGAGGAAAGGCACACAATCCACGTTGCTTGAGGTCCAGTGTAAAGTTTCCACAGTCAGTGATGGTTTGGGGTGCCATGTCATCTGCTGGTGTTGGTCCACTGTGTTTTCTGAGGTCCAAGGTCAACGCAGCCGTATACCAGGAAGTTTTAGAGCACTTCATGCTTCCTGCTGCTGACCAACTTTATGGAGATGCAGATTTCATTTTCCAACAGGACTTGGCACCTGCACACAGTGCCAAAGCAACCAGTATCTGGTTTAAGGACCATGGTATCCCTGTTCTTAATTGGCCAGCAAACTCGCCTGTCAATGGGGTATTGTGAAGAGGAAGATGCGATATGCCAGACCCAACAATGCAGAAGAGCTGAAGGCCACTATCAGAGCAACCTGGGCTCTCATAACACCTGAGCAGTGCCTCAGACTGATCGACTCCAAAAGGAGCCCCAACTAAGTATTGAGTGCTGTACATGCTCATACTTTTCATGTTCATACTTTTCAGTGGAATTAGTGAAATAAATCAAATTTTTGATGATATTCTAATTATATGACCAGCACCTGTAAATAGACACTCCATTTTATTTCAATATTCCCAACAGTTAAACAGTTGCCAACAGAAAAAAACAGCACCCCCACTTCAAACTGTAGCACCCCCACTTCCCGCGCCTATGTGTCCGCTTGATCCTATTCCATCTCATCTCCTTCAAGTCATTTCTCCTGCAGTTGTACTACATTCACTAACATCATTAACACATCCCTTCACACTGGAGTTTTCCAGTGTTTTCCCTCAGCATTTAAACAGGCTCGGATAACCCCACTTCTTAATAAACCCACTCTTAACCCAACTCTTTTAGGGAACTACAGACCGGTTTCCTTCTACCTTTCATTGCAAAAACACTTGAACGAGTTGTGTTCACCCAAGTCTCTGCCTTTCTCACACAGAACAACCTCCTGGACAGCAACCAATCTGGCTTCAGAAGTGGACACTTGACCGAAACTGCCTTGCTCTCAGTTGTTGAAGCCCCAAGACTTGCAAGAGCGGCTTCCAAGTCTTCATTACTTATCTTGCTGGATCTGTCTGACTCTCTATCCATTAGGCCAAGACTGCCCCTTTTTTTTCTTTCTAAAGGAAAATCTGTCCACTGCTTTTGACCGTAACAAAAGCAGTGGACAGATTTTCCTTCAGAAAGAAAAAAAAGGGGCAGTCGTGGCCTAATGGATAGAGAGTTGGACTTGTAACCCAAAGGTAGTGGGATCGAGTCTCAGGTCCGGCGCTCTCTCCACCTTCAATACCATGACTGAGGTGAGACCCTTGAGCAAGGCATCAAACCCCCAACTGCTCCCTGGGCGATGCAGCATAAATGGCTGCCCACTGCTCTGGTTGTGTGTTCACTACTTACTGCTGTGTGTGTGCACTTGGATGAGCTAAATGCAGAGCACAAATTCCAAGTATGGGATGTCACGTCCTTTCCTTTTTCCTTCCTTTCAACCACCAGATCCTCCTGTCAACCCTATTGGGAAAGGGCATCTCAGGAACCGCACTCCAGTGGTTTGAGTCTTACTTCTCAAATAGGTCATTCAAGGTACCTTGGAGAGGTGAGGTATCCAAGTCACAACTTCTAGCTACTGGGGTGCCTCAGGGCTCAGTTCTTGGACCACTTCTCTTCTCTGTCTACATGGCACCACTAGGTTCTGTCATTCAGAAACATGGCTTTTCATATCACTGCTATGTGTTCCTGTGGCTCACTGGTAGAGCATTGTGTTAGCAGCGAACACACTTCCCATTCAATTCCCAGGGAACACACATACTGATTAAAAAAGAAAATATACACATGTATAGCCTGAATGCACTGTAGTCGCTTGCACCTGCTTAATGCATAAATGTAAATGCTATGCTGATGACCAATGTTCCCTCTAAGCTGCGCGCGCGGCAGCGCACTTCTTCCACCGTGGCCGCGCAGAGAAATAATGTGCCGCGCACATGCAAAAATTAGTTGGGAAAGCCATTTGATTGTATTCTAGTGAAAACTAAAGAATTGCAATGCTCGGGTAAACCGCTATAGTGCTGCTGCCGCTATAGAGTTAGAACCAGTGAATGCGGTTTACAGGTTTCATAGAAAGAGAACGATGTGCGCCAGTCGCTGTAGAAACCGAATACTTCAATGGTTGCAGACGAAATAGCTCAAATCGAGAGCCAACGCAAACACAGTGACATGTGTATTAAAGAAGAATAGCTTGATTAAGTGCTGGAAATAGCGGATGATGGGCACAGAATGGTAACAAAACTCTGAGACATTACCAGTCACATACAGGTGTATCGTGCAAACTGTACTTCATAAGGATGTTTAGATAGCTATAGAAGAATTCACGTTTAAACAAAATAAATAAATAACTTGCAGATCTCAGTTTAAATGCTTCAGTTGGTTTTCTGTTCTCTTCTATCAGTTTAAATGCTTCAGTTGTTTTGATATTATATAATATTATGTTAGGCCTATATTATAAACCTAATAAATAATTGACCTTGTTTTTTAATGGAGTCACTTATGCTGTACTTATCAAGGCTGTATTTATTTGATCAAAATACAGAAAACAACAACAACAACAACAAAAACCTCCAGTAGTATTGTGAACTCTTAGGCTATTGCAATTTCTAATATTGGTTTTCTATTTTAATATATTTTAAAATATAGTGTATTCCTGTAAAGTAAAGCTGAATTTCCAGCTTCATTACTCCACTCTTCAGTGTCACATGATCCTTCATTCTAAAATTCTGATTTATTATCAGTGTTGAAACTCTTGTACTGCTTAATATTTTTTTCTTTGATTAGGCTAATAAAAAGTTTAAAAGAACAGCATTAATTAAAAATATAAATATCGTCTTAACAATGTAAGTCTTTACTATCACTTTTTATCCATTTAACACATCCTTTCTAAATAAAAGTATTAATTAAACAATAAAAAATTACTGACCTCAAACTTTTGAATAGTAGTGTATATTGTAACACAACATTTCTATTTTGAATTAACACTGTTCGTTTTTACTTTTTATTTCTCAAAGAATCCTGAAAAATATCACACGTCCCAAAAAATATTAAGCAGCACAACTTTTTCCAACATTGATTATAAATTAGCATATTATAATGATTTCTGAAGGATCATGTGACACTGAAAATTCAGCTTTGCTTCACAAGAATAAATTATATTTTAAAGTAGGTCTATATTAAAATAGAAAACTTTTATTTTAAATTGCAATAATATTTGACAATATTATTTTGTGAAATAATATTCAGTATTTTTTTTATCAAATCGAAACATCCTTCATGAGCCTAAGAAACTTCTTTAAAAAATTTACTGATCCCAAACTTTTGAACGGCTGTAAAATGTTTTCTCAGAAACCTAAAATGTACATCATTTAGTTACATCAAGGGTCAAATCAAATATAAATAGCACATTAAAGTTAAAAGTTACACACTTTTTTTGTGCGCGTGCTGTACAGGTCTGGTATAAAGAATGTTTTTGCTCAGGTGGCTGAAATGTCCGCCCAATAGAGAAAAGTTTTGCTCAGCAAGAAAAAAAATTAGAGGGAACATTGCTGATGACACTCAACTCTACCTCTCATTCCATCCTGATGATCCGACGATAGCTGCTCACAATATCAGCATGTCTATCAGGAACATCACCTTCAACTCAACCTGGCTGAGACAGAACTGCTGGTGGTTTCAACAAACCCATCACTTCATTACAATTTCAGCTTCCATTTAGGCTCATCAACCATAACTCCTTCAAAAACAGTCAGAAACCTTGGAGTTGTGATTGATGATAAGCTGAATTTCTCAGCTTTATACAGCATTAGGAAGATCAGGCCCTTTCTTTCGGAACATGCAACACAACTCATTGTTCAAACTCTTGTTCTGTCCAGACTGGACTATTGCAATGCTCTCTTGGCAGGTCTTTCAGCCAGTTCCTTCAAACCTCTACAATTAATCCAAAATGCTGCTGCAAGATTAATCTTTAATGAGCCGAAAAGAATGCACGCCACACCACTGTTCATCAGTTTGCACTGGCTACCAATAGCTGCTGGCATAACATTCAAGGCATGAATGTTTGCCTACAAAACCACCACTGACTCTGCACCCCTTTTCCTAAATTCAGTACTTCAGATCTATGTGCCCTTTAGACGCATTATTGTACAATCCCAAAGAGGCACAAAATCACTTTCATGGACTTTTCATTAACTGTTCCCTCCTGGTGGAATGACCTGCCCAACTCAATCCGAGCAGCCATCTTCCTTAGCCATCTTCAAGAAACAGCTAAAAATACATCCCTTCCATCTTTATCTGACTAGCTTTCTTTTCTTTTCCTATTCTACTTGTTTTCTTTCATTTAAAAAAAAAAAAAAAAAAAAAACCTTGCTACATGTACTGCATTAGGCTAACAGTGACTTGTCATAGTGCTTGCATATTGTTACTCTTTTGTTGGTTTTGATTGCTTCTATTGTCCTCATTTCTAAGTCGCTTTGGATAAAAGCGTCTGCTAAATGACTAAATGTAAATGTGTATATATATATATATATATATATATATATATATATCATGTGTTTTTAATAAATGTATAATTATAGTATAATTTTTCATTGTCAACAAGCAAATAAATCGTGTTATTTGTGGTATCATGCAATTCTGTAGCACAAGGACTATGGGATCAGTTTCACTCCAAAATATAATAATTGAAAACCCCCTAAATAGCTATAATAGCTATACTTGCTTTAGTAAATCTCACTAATGAGAGATTTGAAAAAACAAAGCTCAACCACACAATATATACTTTTGGCATGACTTACATAGCAGTTTTTAAACAATGTTGGAATATAACAGTTTGTCATGATGTCTCTATACACAAAATCATTGTAGAACAGCAGTCTATTTTGGACCTATCTTCTGAAAATAGTGTTATGTTGTTTTGTTTCGGTAATACATATGCAGCATCCAGCAGAGAAAGTAATCATTTCACAAGAGTTTTAATGCAGGAGGGAAAGCCATTAAACTCAGCTAGGTTGTAGAAGTTTTACTGAGATAAAAAATGCATTACATTCTGTTGAAAAACTTTTGAGCAAAAGTCTAGAAAAACATTCTCTTGTTCATCTGACAAAATAAATCCAATAACCTTTACTGTACTGTAAATGCACCATGCAGACTGTAGATGAGCTGCGTTATTTAGACCACCACAACAACTAAAGTTCCATTATCAGTATACTGTATGCTGCTAGAGTTATGAAATTATATTTTACCACACATCAAATTTCAATACCTCCTGACCGGTAATTTATCACCTAAAATGAGTGTCCTGAAAATCACAACTCTCACTCTGTCAATAATTTTTATTGACACAGCTAGGTCGATTCTTGGTGTAGCCTGTTCATGGCATCAAATCGAATCAAAGCTAAAGACACACACTGCTCACATTGTCAGCGGTATTAGTGTGAGGAGTTCTTCATTATATTCAATTCAAGTTTATTTGTATAGCGCTTTTTATATAATTTACACACATTATATATATATATATATACATATATATATAGAAACCATTCCAAACGACATCCATATCATGGTGGTGAAGCTGAGAGGCTTAAGATCTGAGCTTGTAGCCAGAAGGTTGCAGGTTCAAAACTCTCAAGGGTTGATTCAAGAACACCGTTGTATTCTTGAGCTACAAAATTGACCTCTAGTTACCTCAGAGTTTTGCATGATAACATGATGAAAGGATGGTTCATAATTAACAGCAGATTCATTGACGTTAGAGCTGATGTGCGCATCACTGCATGCGTCTGCGACACATTACGGCTCCACGGCCACCAGAGCTGATCGTGGCCACTCAATGCTTGTGTTTATAGCCGTGCCACGTTTCGGAAGCATCCCAAAATCTCACGGTCTTGCAAATTGGGAGCCGAAAGGGGTAATGGTAACATAGGACACTGACAATAGGCTGCTTTTAAATGAATAATTAATTATAAAACAAAAGTTCCCTATCGATACTTCACTCGTACTGCGTCTTGCTTAAGACGCTAAGGGGAAAAAATCCATTTTCTCCAATGACTGAAGCCTTTTCAATAACACAGCGTAACTGCACGGCCATTGGTTCGTGCAGTGAATTAAAAACGAACCAATGGCTCGGCAGCGGAGCCCGCCAGAGCCCGCCAGAATGGGTGGGACCATCTGGCTGTATAAGCGGGTATTTCGCCATAGGATCCTCAGATTTCTTCTGCAACATCTTTGCTCTATGAGACTTGTAGCCTTCACCGTGAACAAGCCTCGCAGCGGATCAAGACCCCTTCCTGCTCGGTTAACTGCACCACTCCCCAGCCGCCTTCAGCATCTGCAGCAGCTGCGGTCTTCTGGGTCCCCTGCCGCCATCCGACGATTTCTCTATTAGAGCCAATTTTCTAAGAGCAAATTTTCTCAGCGTTGTTTCAAATGCCGCGCCATTATTGTCGCTCGTGCAGGGCTCCCCTGCACACTGCTGACAAACACGGCGAGTGTGTTTCATGCTTGAAAAACATTGCAAGAATTAGATGTTTTGTTTCCAGTCAAGAGTTGTTAATGCCTTTATCACAAGCAGGGTGGATTATTGTAATGTCTCCTCACCGGCCTTCCCAGGAAGACCATTGCGCTAGCGTACTCTTCTTTGGGCCTACAATGCCCCATGGGAGTAAGAGCCCACTCAACTAGAGGCGTCACCTCTTCCTGGGCTTGGTCTAGCAGTGTGTCCATTGCAGAGATTTGTGTGGCGACTGGCTGGGCCTCGCCGTCCACATTTACCAGGTTTTATAATCTGGACATATAATTCCTTTCTGCATAATGGGCTCACTCTTGTCATATGACAAAACCAGTGTTTTCTGGCGTTTGCCTTATTCCGTAACGCTCTTGGCCCTCACTGAGTTCCGAGGCTGTATAAAAATGATCTTGGGACGATTACTCAAGGCCAGGCCAACCTCTAGGAGTTTGGCCCTATTGCCTCCTGCGGGGTTTTCCTGCAAAATATTTGGTCCCTCTGGGCCCCTTCTGGTGCTTAAGGCAAGTTCAAGTATTAGTCGTTCCTCTAGCATAGCACGGTGGGATTGTACTGGTTCCCCTTAGTGTCTTAAGCAAGACGCAGTACGAGTGAAGTATCAATAGGGAACGTACCCGGTTACTAATGTAACCTTGGTTCCCTGAGATACCGGAGCGAGTATTGCGTTGCTGGCCATGCTATGTAGCTGCACGACTCAGTCGTCGCTTCAGTCAAAGTAACCTGAGGATTCTATGGTGAAATGCCCGCTTATATAGCCAGATGGCCCTGCCCATTCTGGCGGGCTCTGGCGGGCTTCGTCGCCATAGGCTCCACTGCCGAGCCATTGGTTCGTTTTTAATTCACTGCACGAACCAATGGCCGTGCAGTTACACTGCGTTACTGAAAAGGCTTCAGTCATCAGAAAAAAATGAGTTTTTCCCCTTAGCGTCTTAAGCAAGACGCAGTACTCATTCCTGTATCTCAGGGAACCAAGGTTACATTAGTAACCGAGTACGTTCTTCTTTGGCCATATTAACCTACACTTTCGTAATAGCATAAACAGGTTTTACTACCTTCAAACTTCAACTGGAATTACGCTCTTTCTGTCACTGCAACTTCCTGAAAACATGAACACACACAAAAATTACATTTGTGTGTCTTTCTGCCTGATGAAAAAAAATGCATTTGAAACAAGTTCATATTTTAGACAATGCAGTTAATATTTGCATCATTAATGAATTATTTCACCCACCCGCCCGCAATTAATCAGAATGTATTTTTTTATTACCCGACCCACCCGATCCGCGGATTATCCGCAGCACCCGGGGATATAACCGCCATCACTATTGTGCATCTATAGATGGATGGATATATTCCATGGATGTGTGTTGTATGAAACCATAGAGAAACAGTAACAAAATATAAACAAAAAGTTATAAACCTCATGCATCCACACCAATAGGTGTCAGTGCAAAGTCCAAAACCTCTGAGATGAAGAAGTGCCTGCAGAACATAAAACTTACTAAGTGCACCTTTAAAATCATTTAGCCAACTTCTGCTTTCTTCTGCTAATAAAATATACAGTGGTACTGTGTGCACATTCTGTTTAGTCAATTGTGGTTCAATGGTCTTTCTCATTCCATGCACTCAGATCCACAATGAGCATGTGGTGTGGTTGCCCTGGAGATTGCCACATATGAAAAAATGAGCTTTAATTGCTGGTGACATCTGTTTTTAAATACACTTTTAGAATCCAGACATATATTTCATGCATGCTAAAAACGCTCAAACACTAAAGGGCACTGGGCCGCTTGTTAAAACAAAATGGAGTTGAAAAATCCATCATTTCCCTTTAGCTAAGAAAGAGGAAAAATTCAATTGGCCAAGCGCTTGCCAACACAATGTAGGGCAGCAACAGTCAAATGCCACAGACCACCGCAATAAGACATGACTAGACTTGATTCATTGTCAAAAGTAGATTTTTTTCCAAGTCATCTTAATACAAGTCAGCATTTCAGGTCTTTTAGATCCAAGTTGAATGCCAAATGTCCAAACTTTTTAAAAGTAGTACACACACACACACACACACACACACACACACACACACACACGCACACACATGTCTGCCATCCCAACCACAGTATGAAACAACCAGCATACCCCAGACCTCAGCATTATTTTCTTAAAGAAATAGTGTACCTAAAATTCTGGCATTATTTACTCACCTTATTGTCATTCTTTCTTCTGAAGCCATACAATCATTTTGTATGGAACAGTCCAAAATATAGGATATTATTTACGGGAAATCTTCTCCCTAAAATGTGGTCTTATTTACATGTATTTGGAATATTGATATATAGCCACATTAACTAATTTTATGGTGTTTTTGCAGTTTTTGCATTTGGACACAATAGCCATAGCCACAATTAATTGCTGCTGTATGGAAAAGAGCTGCATAAAAACCATTCAAAATTTCTCCTTTTGAGTTCCACAGAAAAACAGCTGTCATGGGGGAAATAATGGCACTTTTTGGATAAGCGGTTCCTTTATGATGGGATAGGAATATGCGTGTTTGCCTGTCTGTACAATATGAAATCAGTCCTGATACGTCCTGGAGTGCAACTCTATCCAAAGCTCTCATTTCCCTCGCCACATCCTTTTAGGATGCAAATTCCAACATGTCAGACACTGGAGATTGTTAAATGCATCACAGAAACCAGTCTGAATGTTTGTATGTGTGTATGTATTTCCACATATACCGAAACACTTTCCAAACATCATCATATGTTCTTAACTGAACCTCTGTTCATGTTACTATCGGTTTTCAGGTTTTGTGAGATGCAATTTATTAGTTTTATTGATTTTTATCCCTTGCTCAAGGCACTACACATGTATCATGTTAAGAATCTCAAATGAGTCATATTAATAGTTTTCCAAGTGCAATGTGAATGCAGTCAAACAGCAGATTCCAAAGTCTGCAGTTTCTTGTGGTTCCTATGAACCGTCTGCTCTCTGTACACTTACTGCCTTCATACAATGACACTCTCTCACACACACTTACAGTTCATAGCAACCATTGTGTCCTCCAAAATACCATAGTTACTACAGTTATTGTTACTATAATAAAAATATGGTATATTTTAAACTGTTTACTGCCATGTGAAATAAAAAAGAGAAATAGTTAAGACTATATTTTTCACTTTCAAAAGAAAATGTAAATGATGCTTACCAGGTACAAAACCTTCCACAATAGGGTGATTGCCAGGGCAATAATAGGTGGTTGCTAAGGTGTTAGTTGCTAAGAGGTGACTTACTTCACTGAATCAAAAGATCCCGTGACAGTCTGGGGTGCGTTTCCCAAAAGCATTGTTAGCTAACTATGGTCACAAGTTCCGTCGTTACCAGCGTAGTTCAATGATTCAGTGTTTCCTGAAACCATAGTTCAAACAAACATTCGCAAATAGCATTGCAAACTTAGCATAGTTTCTTGTTAGTAAGACATGTGGACTTAAATAAATGATGCTCTTGGGCACAATAAGCAAAATAAAGATGTAGTACAATCTATATCATCCATGCCATTTAAAAAAAAAAAATTATAATAATAAAAAAAAAATTTTTTTAAAAAGCCCTTTTTGAAGAGTTTGCATGTGCATGTGGGAACCTTTGATGAATCAAAAGATCAAATAAAGCAAAATGACATGGAACAAAAAATAATGAATTAGTCATCATCTGCCATGTTTATTACAGCAGCATCTCAGAGATCTCAAATCAATTAATTAGTAGAGGTTACTACTCCAAAACATCTGCCTGATGTCATTAATGACCATTTTATATTGCTGAACCAACATAGTACAAACGATGGAGATCAAACTATGTTCAGGAAACAGTCGTGCCTAGCTAGTTAAACAATTATGCATTGTACCATGGTGGTTAAGCATGCATCCAGTTAAATCGTTGTACGGGAAACATACCCCTGGTCTCTAAATATGGTCTTTAGACCATAAATAAGTCTTTAGGCAAAATTCTATACTTTTAAGTTATGAACCAAAGCAAGAACTGCACAAATCAGATATGCTAAATTACTTATTTGGCTTCAAAAATATTTACCAAAAGGCAACAACTTTGGGACAGTGTTCATTTTGTACTTACAATAATCGTGTAACTTAAATATGAAATGTGAAAAGATTTATTCTTAAACTCTGAGGAAGCACTGGCACATTCAAACCCTAAACCTGAATTTGGGCATTGTGAATTGCTGCCTTGGCAGACACCACTAACTATTTTGACAGATATTATATCTAAACCATACTGAACTTGGTTACTAATAGTAACAATGGTAAACTTTCGTAAGGGCACTGAATCAGTTCTAACCTTATACATCTAGGTGACATGGATCAGGTCGTGTGATGCTGGCTCTGACAGCTTCTTTGTCTTTCTCTCCATTCTTAAAAGTTACAGTTAGCTCTTACTGGCAGTCAGCCTTACGGTTTACTGTGCCAAAGCTCCCGGTGCGCTCATTAATACACCAGCTGTGTTCCACTCCAGCACAATCCCCCAAATACACACACTATTCACACATCAGAGTACAAAGTAAAGGCTGGCTGGTCCATGCCAGTGACTCAATCCAAACTCGACCATCGATGATTACACCAGTGACAGCCAGAGTGCTCTTAGTCGAGCGAGAGCATTTTCCACCCAGAGTGCTGGTCATTTTCTTTGCTCTTCTGAGGAAGAGCGAAGCAGGAGTGAAACACCATATCACAGAAAGCCTTCTCCAGCAGTCCATGTTCCACAAACACACACTTGTTTTTGGTAGGAAACCAGCTGCATGTTACTTATCTGTAAGACATTTTCCCCTCAGGATTTCAACAAGAGGGTCTTTCTCTCTCTCTTAGAATGGATAGTTTTTCCAGATGTTCCCAGAAAGCAGAAATATATGAGGGTTTTGGCAGAGTTTGTCAATGGGGAGCCCATTTCTCTCTCTAGGCAGACATGAGGAGGGTGATATCATTGCAAACCATCTCAAACACATCTCAGTGTTTTATAACACCCTGAGAGAAGAAGCAGCGATTTACAACCCTCTCTACATATCAGTCCACCTGCTAAGAGCCTTCATGTCTCATTTAGAGCTAATACATAATATTAGTATAATACATAGTACCTGCATGATTTGTTGATCGACTCTTGTGCTTTGGAAACACTGAGAAACATTTTACCTGTCAGTAGAAATTGCAGCCTACTTGGACACAAAAACTGCCCACTTAGTTACGCATCTACTGTAACCAACATGTAAGTGTAAATCTCCTGTTGAAAAAAACAGCATACAGTATGCTGGTTAGGTATGTTTTGAAGCATGGCAGCTGGTTTGAACTGGTTTAAGCTGGTCATGAGCTGGTTATAAGCTGGTTTGAGCTGGTTATTTACATTTACATTACATCATTTAGCAGATGCTTTTAGCGACTTACAAATGAGAATAATGGAAGCAATCAAAATCAACAAAAGAGCAATGATATGTAAGTGCTATGACAAGTCTCAGCTAACCTAACGCAGTATACGTAGCACATTTTTAAAAAAATTATATAATAAATAAAAAGAAAACAGATAGAATAGAAAAAGAATATTGCAAGCTATAGTGTTAGAGGCCTCCCCTTTGTTAATTGTATAATAAATAAAACAAATAGATACAATACAAAAAGAATAGGAAAGCTAGAGTTATATATTTTTTTTGTTTGTTCGTTTTAAGAAAACAAGCAGTTAGTAAATGGATAGAGTGCAAGTCCAAAAGGGGCAAGTTATAAGCTGGTTACAAGGTTATAAGCTGGTCATGAGCTGACTTAAGCTGGTCTTGTGCTTGTCCTAAGTTGGTCCTAAGCAACTAGCTCCTGCTCAGGACCAGCTCATAAACAGCTTATAACCAGCTCAGGACCAGCTTAGACCAGCTGTCATGCTTCAAAACAGTACAATTCATACAATTAGCCACCAATTCACCAAAATATAAAGTAGCTTTGAATTGCCAAGAGGTTATGTTGGTTGATACCATTACAAATGTTCATTCAGCTGTGCAACTTTACATTTCTGACACCAGGCTGTCTTGGAGAAGGAAATCGAAAAGTATTTACAAGTTCAAACAGTATTTCAAACAGCAGTTAGAGACACCAAATTGTACTGTAACTGTACAGTAGTTTCATGTAACAGAAGTGACTCTCACAGAAGTTTTTCACAGTGTGAAAAGATATTACAACCCCTCTCTGTAACATAAACAAACAAACAAACAAACAAACAGATAAATAAATAAATAAAATCAAAAGATACTGTCACATTGACAGCATTTCCGTCTCATGATGTTCACTTCATGATATTTATGAGATTCTTCAAACCACACTGAATCTCTGGACTGGGTTTAAATGCACTTCCATACGGAGCCCCTAAAGGGACCATGGTGGTGGAAAAAAAAATCAGAGTTAGTGAAAAACTTTGGGGTGGGAGGAAAAAATATTTTTCTGATTTTTTGCGTCCTCTTGCAAAACTTTTGTGTTCTCTCGCAAAACCGGACAAACACTTCCTGTTTACAGATTGTAGTGGTTGATACAGCTCCATACATTCACAATAGAGCGGTTCATAGAATTTTATTTTGAATTTGGACGAATATTCAGTGCATGCTTATCAAGGCACGGTTTTGGGACATTCTAAAACGCTTAAATTCAGTACACACCTTATTAATAAAGCATACAGACAAGCAGAATAGCCCAGAATATGAACTTAAATTGCACGTTAAGCGTATCCCCCATAGAAAGAAAATGCATAATGGACTAAGACAGTGGTATAAAAAGGCTGAATTTGGTATAAAGTTTATTAATAAATTATACATGAAAGCAGGTAAGCCCAGAATATGAACAGAAGCGTTTTCCTCCCATAAGAAATCACAGCTTAATGAAGACTGTGATAAAAAAGACCAAATATGCTATAGAAATTGTTGAAAATATATTCTGTGTACATTTAAGCAGATGAGCCCATATGAGCTAAATTGCATGATAAGTGTTTTCTTTCCCATAGAAAACCGCACTTAACGTGGCTTAATATAAGTAGACAGTGATATAAAAAGCCCAAATTTTATATTTTATTAAAAAAATATACTACAGGCAATCAACCCAGTAATCCATAAAGCCAGTGGAACTTTTTACAGTGGCGTACCCCCTAGGGCATTTAGCCTAATATTCTTCTGAGTACCCACTTAAACAGCAGTTACACCTTTTCCATTAAGGGACAATATTTGCCCCCTTAAATTGATTTACAGGTGCATTTTATCCGTTATAGAGGCAAAGTTTTTCTTTCACAGATAAAGAAAGGTTATTCCATAGCCTCGGTCCAACTATTGCAAATAGTAAAAGGTAGGCTAGATAGTATGTTTTCTAGCTGGATGTTGTGCTTAGGAACAATAATCATGTCTTTGCATTCGACCAAAATTATTTGCAGAACACGAGACCCACTCGCTGAGAAGCGGGAGCAACTAGGCGGCAGAGGATTCCACTTGGTCTTAAAGCCTTCCTTGAGCAGCTAGGTTGGCAATTCAAACAATGATTTGGAAAAAGAAAAATGTATTTGTTATTTGTATGGTCTAAGTAACGTCATTCATTCATTCATTCATTCAGTAGCGAAGCAAATGGTTGTAGTTATGAATGGGCTATTAATCAATACTTACTCTCCGAATCATTCAAAGCTGCAGATTTATTCACTAACGAAACACCGCTGTTGCTTGAAGACGCACAACAGATCTGTTGCGGATTTCGTTGGAACTATTATTTTGTTGTAAAATATAAAAAGCAATATTGACAATATTGTGTTTAAAATGTTGGCTACATTTAAAATGTAAAATGTACACTTAATATTGCCTTTTTGTTGAACTGTTATATAAAATCAATGTCACATTTGCAGTCTTTTGGGAAAATTGCATTCTCGTAGGTTCCAGAGCGATATAAGAACGTAACACTGTTTGCTTTATAAAATTTACAAATTTATGGGTGGCCATCTTGAATTTCATAATATTCAGGAAATAGTAGATATTGAATTGATGTTCGAACTTATTTGCATGTTTTTTTTTTTTGTCTTTTTATCCTCATTCCAAATGATCAGAAAAGAGGAAACCAACAATAAAACAGGAGAAAGAACTAAATTATTACTATATTACTATACTATATAGTATTAAAACGCATGTGAACAGTAGCCTACTTTTCGATCAGTTCATCAGTAATATTCAGGAAATAATAGATATTGCCCTGCCACCCCCATCCCCGTTGGGCAAAGGGTCGAAATGATCACTTTGTGCTTCGTGAACACTCACGCCTTGCACAGCGGCACCATTGCGCTGCAAAGATATACCGGGAGAAGCGCGATCATTAGACGACTGATCATCATTTTCAAAAGGCAAATATTCCCCTTCAGAGTCAGAATCGGCGAATAACATTTGCAACACATCCTCATGGTACAACTTTTTATTAGCCATTTGGTGATTTTCTCTCACAAATCTCACAATTTACTCGCTCACTTGACTAGGAACATGATGTAATTTTGGTCTAGAATCGAAGTACATGTCTGCCATCTAGTGATAGGGAATACAAATGAGATATTACACCATATTAGGAACTGCAGTCTATTTTATTAAGTATGATGTCTTGTCTCAATTTTGCGACTTTGGCGCTTAGAGGGTTAAGCCACATTAAGCGTTTCAGAATTTCCCAAAACTGTGCCTTCAACTATAAGCAAAGCTGATTGTATTTGAACTTGAGTCCAAGTTGAAAAAACTCTATGAACCGCTACATTGTGAACTTACGAGCTGTATGAGCCACTAACTTACGCTTACACTAACTTTACACTAAGTTTTGCGAGAGAACACAAAAGTTTTGCGAGGGAACAAAAAATATCTTTGCGAGAGAACGCAAAGTTTTTCAAGGGAACGCAAAAGTTTTGAGAGAGAACGCAAAAAATTTTTTCCTCCCTCCCCAAATTTTTTTTTCCACCCACCCCGATTTTATTTTTCCACCACCACGTCCCTTTAGGGGCTCCGTACACTTCACAGGTTACATCGCTGAGAATATATGACTGGAGTCATGGAAATAAAGTTTTGTAAACTACAAACACCATAATTGTCGGAAATTTGAAAAACTCACTCCTGACAGCATCGTTTATCTGTTTGCTGGGATTTTATAAACACATGCTGTTTATAGATTCAGTGTGCTGCTGAAGAGTGCCAAGAAATAGTTGTCCACGTCCACATACAGTACATGCTCGCATACTGCTAAGGTCATTGTTTATCGCCTTCAGCTGAGTCGTCACTCCAGCGGTCAATCATAAAGAGAGCTATGACCCTAGAAAAACATATACACAACCATGCAAACGCAACACACTGAAGCCACAATGCTTCACATTAAAACATGCTTACTCTGCTACCTTGGTTAGCTGGTCTTCCAAACTGGTCTGGCACTTATCAGCTTGGCCAGGCTGCGAAACCAGCTAGACCATCGTAAACCAGCCACAGGTTCTGTGTGGTTCTGTTCCCTGCACAAATCCTCCTCCCCTTATTACATATAAAGATGTACTTAAAGTCCTACTTAAGTGGGTAAAAAAGCACTCTAAATTCAGTTAATTGCATAAAATATACATTTAAACTATAATGCAGTTTATATTGCAATTGCAGTTAACATACAAATATGTGTCAGAAAACATTCTGTTTGCTTGGTATATTCTTTTAAAGTATATTATTTTTAAGTACTCAATCTAAAAGTATGCTAAAGTACTTCTTTTTCATGGGCAGCCAATGATTGGAGCTCTATGCTCACAGACATCCTCCATCAAGCATCACTGTGTTTACAGCTCTCTGTCCACTCGCCTCTCTCCCAGTGAAATATAACGCTCTAAAAGCATTAGCCAAGCAGCTCTTCTTGCACCAAGCAGTCTGTTTGTCTTAGCTGGCTTACCCTACACTTTCATCTGCATGTGTGTGAGAGTGAGTGTGTGTGTGTGTGTGTGTGTGTGTGTGTGTATGTGCGCTGAGCACAGCAGTCTCCTGTCCTGCAGTGCTGAACTCTCAGTGCAGGACACAATTTCACCTCAACAACAGAGCACTCGAACATTACTGTACCTGAAAGAACACAAGTAGTCGGCATTACACTGCAGGGTGAAGAAATTCCCATATGCAAAATAAGAGAAACTGCACTTTTAAATTTTCTTAAGAAAATGAGAGCAGTGCTTGTCTGCAAGAGTCCCAGCACAATGCAACAGAGTTGTGGGTGGCTGTCAGAGCATTGCAATGGAGTCGCTAAAGTGGTTTTAAAGTTGGCATGAAATAAAAATCTAGTTTTTAAAGGCATGTTATGTATTGTGAACAAATTGTCCAAGCATTTTTTTATGATCTCGTAATTTTAATCAAACTGTCTTAACTCAATCTTCAGGTGAATTGATAGACTGGTGACATATGCTGGACTTCTCCAATCGTTTAGGCTGCTTAAACTCTCTGACCCTCCATAGACAGCAATGTAATTACCACGATCAATGCACAGAAACGCAGCAAGGAGATCGGAAAAATAATAAAATAATAAAACAATTACATTGCTGTCTAGGGAGGGTCAGAGAGCTCTCAGAATTCATCAAAAATATCTTAATTTGTTTTCCGAATACGAACGCAGGTCTTACGGGTTTAGAACGACATGAAGGTGAGTAATTAATAAAAGAATTTACATTTTTGGGTGAACTATCCCTTTAACAAGGCCCATGATTTGAGGAATCCTTTATGTATATATCATAAATGGGTCAAAGTTTGATTGTTCGTAGTTCAAATTCAAGTATGGTATATCTAAGCAAATGCCACTAATGACTGACTCTCTTGTTCTCATTGTCTCTGTCTCTGTCTCTCAAATCATCTCTCTCTTGGTTAGCAGTAGATTAAATATGCATGAGCACTCTCTGGTTCCCTGCATGAATCCTCATGGAGCCTGTGGCCATGTCAGCGTATGCACCCTGCCTAGGTGAGGTTAGTTCATGGTACCCCCACCCGGTGAAAACAATAAAGAAGGAATCATGTTCTTTCCACTGGAACTGTTTCAATAGGTGTTTTCATTTCCTCTTTCTATCAAAGCTGTGCACCCTTCAGAGAAACCTGGCAGACATAGACATCCATAAGAAAGAAACATCTCATATGAGATCTCTTTAATATCTCAACTGCTTCAACTAGACATGGAGATTAAATGAATGGAGACCTTTTGATTAAATTCTACTGTTTCTCAGACTTTCTCCTGAGAAACAGACCCTAGTAACCTTGTGTGCCTGCGCTAGAGTTTCAGAAGAGATCTCAACAGTGTCTCAAACTGAGCTCAGATTTGGGTGTTATTAATCAAAGTTTGCTAATAAAAGCTAGAGATCTCAATAGGACCTTTTCTCTTGAAATTCTTCCAAGTTCAAGTGATCTGAATTATTCTATTCATATTAATTGTACACTGTGGCTATATTTCAACATTTGCCTCATTTGTGTCTGTTTTTATTTTTACTCAAGCACTAACGAGAAACATCTTAGACAAAGCTAATACCTAAAGAAATGAGAACTTAACAGAGCTGTGAAAAAGCAACTTCTGAGCAAAAACATATCTGTGTCTGTTCAAATGAAGATGTTTGAATGGTTTTCATTTGTCTGATGGACACTAGATCTACTTAGGAGAAGCTTATGGTGGAGAGTGGGGAGAAAAAATGTGAAATGTGTATTAGTGCATTTCACACACCATTTGACTGCACATATGTTTGGAGTAGAACCGCAGGACTGTGCTTACATCTTAATCCTTCTTTTCAAGATCAATGGGGAGCAATTGAGAAGCAGTTTCAAAGGGCTGGATGTCTCATTTCATTAAACAACATAAATCATGAAAGCGTAGATATGCTCTCAAACTTCTCTGTAATAAAGTTGATTGATTAAGATAAATCGAAACGTCAAATCCAGCAGAAACAGTTAGAGCAGGTGTTCTGATGAAGTGTAAAATACATCAAATTTTTTTTTTTCCACCTGAACCCCTAGTAGATAGTTTTCTGCATTTAAGTGAAGAATGTTTTTTTCTATTTAGCAGCAGATATATACTTTTTAAAATAAAGGTCCTAACTACAATTAAGGGTTCCACAGGACACATTTACATATCATAGCGGAACACAAGTTTCCTACAATTTCCACAAGAAATGTTTAATTATCTAGTTTCAATCTATGTACATAGTCAAGACTTTACACAGTTCAGACATCAAACCGCTGATCTAAAGAACATGCAATGCAACAACCCTATACAGCCAAAAGCATTTCTTGAAAAGAAGAGGGTCTTAGAAAACCAAAATCACAAATGAGATCCCTTTAATATATCAGTAAGATGAGACTAAAATATAAGTGAGAAATTGTTATTTTTCAGAGTAGGATTGGGACTGTACAGGGCTTTTCACACCCCAGGTTACTGTTGCTCTAGATCCTGCTTTTAAACATGGGTAGAGTGTTTTACCTTTGTAATTCAGGAGGGCGATTCATAACATGGGGTTATGAAACCCTGCTCTGGAGTGTGTGCCTCAAATCTCAAACTTTGTACAGTCACAGAAACCCTGTGTGCTATAAAACAGCCAACATTTTGTATGCTATAAAACAGCCAGCGTGTCAACATTTTTTCTCACTGATGCAAAAGCGCAACACAAGCTGGTTATTTAAACCACTCATGTGCTGCATTTATCCAGTCATGACTGTTGACATAAATCTAGTGTCAGCGTTAGTTCTGGCATGTCACATTAGTCAAGCTTGCATCAGCTGATCATGTCTACCTATAGGGATGCGACACCTATCACAGCATATATATATAAGGCCCTTCAGTATTATCACCAGCTTCGCGTTGTTCAATAGCTATTTAATGGCAAATTCGCCAGGCAAACACCATCACTTCAGTACTAGGAATTGTGCAATCGGGAATTTAGCTAGAGGATTCGTTCCCCTTATTGATTTCACCTCGATTCATTCAAGTTTGTTAACTTGAACATGTGCTTTCGCAGCGGGGTTAAATTTGTGTTTGATTTTACTCACACATTCAGGGATAAACGGCAATAACTCCAATACGACTTGCTCTCAGATTATTGGTAACATGCTTGCTAAGGCTATCTGTATTGCTTAGACTTTAGTTGTTTTCAGTGAGGTGCTCGTGCTAAGCTTATGTGATCATTTTGACAATATGCCTTACTTCTGGTTGTGGGGAGCATGTTTGTTCCTAAGATATCTGGTTGTTATTGGGAACACGCTTGTTCCTAAGCTGTCTGGTTGTTATTGGGAGCACGCTTGTTAAGTCAGTTAAGTTAAGTTAAGTCGTGACGTATTGTCAAGTATGGTGACCCATACTCGAAATGGTGCTCTGCATTTAACCCATCTAAGTGCACACACACAGCAGTGAGTAGTGAACAAGTGCACAAACACACACACAGTGAACACACACCCAGAGCAGTGGGCCTTGCTCCAGCACCCGGGGAGCAATTAGGGGTTCGGTGCCTTGCTCAAAGGCACCTTAGTCATGGTATCGAAGGTGGAGAGAGTGCTGTTCATTCACAATCCCCACCTTCAATTCCTGCCGGCGCGAGAATCGAAACAGCAACCTTCAGGTTATAAGCCCGACTCCCTAACCATTAGGCCACGACTACCCCCTAGGCCACGACTACCCCCTAAAAAATTTCAGCTCCTCCCTGCCTGTTTGAGGTGGGGGATGGAGAAGGTGGAGGCCGCCATGACGGTGACGGTTCCTAAGCTGTCTGGTCGTTATTGGGAGCATGCTTGTTCTAAAGCTATCTGGTTGTAAGCGAGAACATGTTGCTTAAGCTAGTTTTCAGGCATTGGCAGCATACTCGTTAGGTCATCTGGTTAAGGGCAACATGCTTGTGGCTATGGCGTCTGTGGGTTTTGGCAACATTCTTGTCATTCAAGGGCTATATGCTTGTTGCTTAAGGCTTGATATTTTCACTGTCATTTTGTGTTGGGGGGTATGGCATATGGTTTTGTTTTGGGGGGTTATTGCTGCTCTCCCTGCTCTTATCCATGCTAGGCTGCATGGATGTGCAGGGAGTTCTTGCCCAGAACAGAACCATACCGCTAATCCAAACTGTATGCTAATTGTCAGTCATCTTTGACGATAGTGGTCCTGACAGAACAACAATAACATTGACCCAGAGTTTAGAATGACCCAGGGTTAACTATATTTTAAGTGTGAAATACCCTTATAAGGTTAACCCGGGGTTAAGCATAATGTGAAAATTGTATGCATTCTTAAGCCAATTAGAGCTGTTATGAAGTGTTATTTCTTACAGCTCTTGTGAGTAACCTACCTGTTGAGCATCTCAGGTGATTGGTTCAAAATGAATGCAATGAATGGAACATTGAAATGTATTTTACCATTTCATCAGTGCACACATCAGCTTTGGTCTGATTCATCATTGAACCTTTTAAAGGCCTGCAGGTGAGAAATGTAGTTGAAATTTGCATGTGTAATCTGCCATCGCACATTAGGAATAAGCAGAATTAGCTGTTGGAATGGCGAGTGGAGCAGCATCTTTATCAGTGGAGCACAGATGCAGACTCACATGCCTCCAGGGAATAGTTCCCTCAATCCATCTAAAAGCCTCATTCAAAGCCGAGGATCAGCTAATGAGATCTGACTCCATTAGCCTGCAGTGCTAAGTGTCCGTCCACGCTTATGTAGCGCAGGAACAGACTGCGGAAATGGGGATCCCTCTCACTAAAGCCCATCTCCCTCAACGTCATATCATGACTCTATAATCCACTCAAATCTGCTCTCACTCGCGCTATAAACCCACTGCCTCTAACCGGCCAATTAGCCATCTGCCACACTACAACTGTGTGTGTGTGAGTGTGTGTTTTGGGGTTAGGGGTTACTTATAGCTCTAGTTAAGGGGAAACTAAAAAGATAAAATTGTCCCCAGAAGCGAATTAAAATCTCCTGGACACTTCCTCATTTGGCAAACATTTGGTATGCGTGTATAATTACTTAGCAATGTGTGTTTGATTCCTTATATAGTTTGTGGACAAATGTGTCCCCAGAAGTGAGTTTGGGGACGTCCTGATTTAGAAAAAAATGTGGGTGGGGTTTGTGTTTGGTTAGTCTGAAGTCATAATAGTGATCTTTATATAAAACAATTGAAAACTAGTGTGTGTTAGCTAGACAAAAGTGTGTGTGTGTGTGTGTGTGTGTGTGTGTGTGTGTGTGTGTGTGTGTGTGTGTGTGAAAGAGAGATGGAGAGGTAAAGACATTAAAGGGATGGAAAATGCAAACTGGAAAACAGAGAAAACCACAAGAAATGAAAGGCAAAAGAGGTGATGTGGCAGACAGACACATGCTGGCCGTCATTGGAGTGTATTGTGTGTGCTGATGCTGGAGCATCACGCTCTATTGTTCTTCCTCACACTGGAGCCCACGAGCGGGGCACAGACAGCGTGGTGTGGGGGAAAGGGGGTGTTCACACATACACGCACAAACACACACACTTTGGCAGGAAGCCAAGGCTTTTTCCAGCACCGGCTGTGCGTGTCTCTTGCTGTGTGTCAGTCTAATCAGTCTGAATCATGCTGTGGCATTGTAGGATTTTATCTGCAGTTTCCAGCCTTGTCTCATGCACACATGAACAGATATAGAATCATTCAAGCAAAGGATGTATATTAAAATTTATATTTGAAATTTTATCTTTCTCTCTCTATATATACAAAAATTATAATAAAAAATATAAATAAAATACACTTAAAGAGAGTATATTTTCATAACAATGTTTCTTAAAATAGTTCCTTATATGTTAAATTGAAAGTTATTTCTGAAATAGTAATAAAGGCATTAAAATACAAAAACTTTTACATTGTTAGAAAGAAATATTTAAAATAAATGCTGTTATTTTGAATTTTCTATGCAATAAAAACAATCTGAAAAATTAAGCCACAAAATTGTTTTCAACATTGCTAATAATGAAAATTGTTTCTTGAGCACCATATCAGCAAATTACTATGATTTATTAAGGATCATATGACAATGAAGACTAATGGCTGATCAAAAACATTTTTTTTTTTTAAATTGTAATGATATTTCCCAATATGACATTTTTACTGTATTTTTGAACAATAAACAAACATTGTGAGAAAAAGAGACTTCTTTTGAAAACATAAAAAAACCCCTAAAAATAGAAATCGCAACCCACACTTTGTCATTGGAATGTATATCACATTACAAAAGAATTATGTTGCTATTCTTCTCTTGTATATTTACAGCAAACAGCACAGGTCATTATGTCAATAGCAGCATTATAACAGTGACTGGCCAACTGGCGAGTACACTTTATTTACTTGCCAAAACCAATTTCCACTTTTCCCTTCTGACTACACTGAGTGGAAACAGATCCAGATCTGCCAAAAACCAGACCAGGACTGCACCATCAGTACAGCATCATGTTTAGAGGATAAAGGCTGATTCATGAATGCTTTAAGACCAAATCATATGGTAAGAGGCTTCAAAACATATTTAATAGCAGGAGATACCACCCCTGCAATTCATTAACTGTTGCCCTGAATAAATGTATACTCTCCATGAGAGAAAGAAAGGAGAGTATTATGCTCATATGGTCTGCCTATGATTACAGTGTGTATCTCACAGTGCATTAAACTGGAGGATCTACATTGTGTGTGTCTGTGAGAGTGACAGAGAGCAGTCATGTGTGTCAAAGAGATCCAGTCTGTCCAGCCGTATCACTCGCAGAGGAAATCAGTCCTCAGGGCAACACCATCAACCAGCTGCCCACAACAGACTGTCCTGCACATTCAAATACACACAGATTCTCACACAACCCAGTGTAATTCTCATTAGCTCTCCCCCATAACTAAGCTCTTGAACTTTGCTCACACTACGCAGAAATCCAATTTGATTTTCAAATCTAAATTTCCAAAATGTTTAGGTCACAACAGTTATATTGTGTGTGAGTGAAACATGTGACAGACATTCAGGATGTTTTATCATGGTTTTTCAATAATCAATTTTACTTTAGTGAAAAGTACAACAACAGTTTTTTTGTCCATTACTGCCACAGGTTTATTATGAATCTTTCCTACTACTGGCACATATTTGCCAAAGGTTTGCCAATTTTTTTTGTCAGTAATGGCAAAATGCTCATTGTTGCTAAAGGTTATCAAAGTTCTCGTGACAAATCAAGTTTTGACTGTCTGCACTGATGAAAGCAGATCATTTGTTCATACAGTTTAGTCAATATCTGGTGTTTCTACATCAGTTGCCTTAGTTATGACGTAAGCGTCAGTACAATGTCAAGTGACGTAAGAGAGCATGACATAAACTACAGAGGCACATCAAACAACATAAGCATAATCTGTATTTAAACATGCATGCATGCTTATATGAACTCAATCACAATTCATTACATAGTGAAAGCTAAGTGTGAGGGTATATGAGTGAACCGAGACTGCTGTAGACACTACTGCACTTTGTATATGATGTTACGGTTTGGACCGACTGTTTACTTCCAAAAATCCATATAAAAACATATAAATGAGGTTTGGATCAATTTTGTATATATAAAAAAAAAAATTCAGTTTCAGCAAAACTACTAAATGGATTTGAGTAGGATACGCCAAGAAATCAGATTTTTGCTGCATGCTGAACAAAGCCTTCACTAAACCCTGTCAAAACCAATGCAACCCTTCCAGACTGGATTAGCAAATAATCTTCTTCATGGCCCTTAAAGCCTGGCCTACCTCCACCCAATGTATTGATCAGGTGATTGATTATGTAATGAAATAATAACCGCTTTAGAGGAGACAATAGAAAACAGATGCTTTACAAAAACAATCGCTCATTTAATCAATGCATTATTTTCCTCATCTGATGTTGCGAGCCAGTTTCACACAGTCATATAATGTTTAATAAGCAGTGCTAAAGAGGACTTCAGAAGGAAGTAACAGCTTATAACAGGAAGGATAACAAAGGAGAGGTCCAAACATGACAATCAACACAATTATTATGAGAGGAGAGAGGTCGTTCCACTAACCTCTTACCAAGAATAGCAGCCAAATCAATGTACTCAGAACTGTAGTGACTCATATTCATGTGTTCACAGGGTCAGGGAACAGTTATCTAATAATAAAGAGCCACACTTGTGAAAAAAAACAAAAAAAAAACAGTGTTAATTGTATTGATTGTGCACTTGTAATACATAATAATGTATTGTTAAAAAACTGCACTTGCAAATAATATACAGTAATAGTTATGATTAAATGTTATTAAAATGTTAAATATAATGTTAAATTATCTTAGAGTACATATTAAATAATTGTTTTAATAATATTTTGTCATGCTTTTAAGAAGTAATCTTAATTATAATTTTAACTGTAGCATGATATTCAAATATAATATTTAAAGTTAATAGCAACTTTGTGACTGGACATGTGTAACTATTTAATTACATGACATACAAGATTCAAATGACTTTAAATGGTTAACTAAAGATTTTAGTTAATCTTAAATCAGTACATTCAATAGTACACTTTTTTCATAAACAATAGAAATAATTATGAAATTACAAAAGAGGTGTACTCACAAAAGCAATCAAAACAGAACCTAAATTAAACTATAAACTGTTCATTTGGTTGTAATATATTCTAATATAAAGTATATTCTTTTAAATTTATTTCCATAATAAAAACTCAGTTTGAAAGTGTGCTAAAGCATGCTTATTTTTTCACAAGGGCACATAGTCCTGTATTGGTACAGAAGTTAATCTAACCATAAATACTGAATACACAGGCAGTGTGTGAGCCATATGTGGCTGAAGGCATAAAACCCTCTTCAGATCGCTGAGTGTGGTGCTTGTGAATGGATTACTGTTCACTCAGCCACGTAACGTCTTTTCTCTAGGAGGGCAAACACCCACTACAACTGGATGTGGCAGAAGAGAGAGGATTTATGGTCCCATTCACTCTGTCCCTCTCTTCTTCCATTATATCCTCCTGTCTTTTTGTTGGCCCCAGGGGCACGGGCTGCCAGGATGTATCTGTATATCTATTGATGATGGCCAAAGGTTGTGTTCTGCAGGCAGATGTCCTTCCTTCCACTGGGTAAAACCACAGTAAAAACCCCTCTGCTCTTTGATACCTCACCCAGACCTCCAAACATCTGCAAATCATTGGCACTGGAGATCTCAAAACCAATGCTCTGCACAACTCAACAATGTATTTATGATCAGGCCTAAAAATAGCCTATTCTTTTCTTGCTCTGAAGTTCTAGGTGAGAAAAAGCCTCAGTATTGCTTATATATTGCCATGGAACTGATGGTGAACCATTTGTGCTACAGACATGAGTGATAACTAAATCGTGCAGCTTGTTGAGGAAGTTTTCTATTACTTTGTGATTGGATTTACGTACAAAGCAGATGAAATAAAAATCCCACTGACATTGATGGAGGGAGACCAGAATATCCAACACAATCTCAAGGCAATTTGTAACTATTTTACATTTTGGTGAATTGGTGGCTATTTACACCCGTCATGGTTATTTTTAAGGGTGGACCTTCATGCTTTATGTTTTTCCAAAAATCGTGTTCATACGATTCACATTGTACAAATTCATAAAAATTTTGCACCTCATAAAATAGCTATGTTTTCCCATGATATCGGGTTGGAATATTATAGAGACTTTGTTGTGGTCACCTTCAACACACTATCAACCACAAAACAACACCCTGGCAGCCACCAACAGCACTTTATTATGGCAGCAAGCTCTGCAAAACCATGAAAGAGAACCTTCAGAAAATGTAAAAATCTGTTTCAATCTGTCAACATTTCCACACTTCCAACATCCGTGAGTTCCAACTATTATTCTTTCTTTAGTTTGTGGGTTTTCTCTGAAAGTCTTTATTTATCAGCCTGTGCTTGCAGATATGACCTTCAGCTCAAAAACTGAGATACTTCACACACTTCCTCCAAAGAACCTCACCTTGAACCACACTCACATTCAAAAGACAGAAATTAAGGCAGCACCGTTGTAACAAATGGAAAAAAAAAAAGTTTGTGATTTGTGTTATGCAGTGTGTGTAGATGTGTTTTCTGTATGTTTGTGTGTGTGTATGTGTGTGTGTGTGTGTGTGAGAGAGAGAGAGAGAGAGAGAGTGAGCGTAGTGTACCAGAATCCTGACCTATAGCCCGCTGTGTAAAGCTGCAGGGTTTATGCATCACTCCTCAGCAGGGGTCTTACAGCCTGGACCACTTACTTAAACATTAGCATTTCTACCAGCCATTTCCTCTCTGTAAACTCTAGAAACACTGTAGATGATACGAGTTCTTGCCTCTATTCTGACCCCGTACGTCAAGGGTTGTTGTGACATCATTGCTAATATATGACAACTGCACTCAACTCAACATATACATTATAAATATTTATGTCCACTTCGTATAGACAATAAGAGCAGCATAAATGGTTGAAATACAAGGAATTTGCTTGTTATAAATGGGCATGTGGCAACAATTACAGAATCGCCAGACCTAAAATCTGTAAACTCCTGACTTCATTGACTAATCTTTCAAAGACCAAGAGCTTATAGAAGAGGCTGATTTTTAAGCAATTCAGCTATAAAAACCTCCCTCAAACTGGGGTAAAGCACACATCTCAGCAAGAACTTTGTGGCACTTCCAACACTCACAAGCAATGAGCTTTTAGATAAATGACACATTAAACAGAGGTGTGTTTGTAATTAGCTTCTTCCCAATCACTGTCCCATGAGCCCAGCATGAAGCCCAGTTAAGTACACAAAAGTGACAGTGATTTGACACTAAGTCAGACTTAATATATGGCAATGAACCAGCCATTCTGTCTACTACAGCATACAAACTGATAACCAAAATCCTGAGAAATAACGCATGAGAAGTTATCAAGTAGCCTAGTTATGGTGTTGTTCAAGAGATATGGGCTGGGCTGGGTTTTCAGACCAGGGCTAAAGCTCATTGTAGCTGTCAGTCCCAACAGGATAACGGTACTAATGCTCAGCATCCCCATCACACAAACTGCACCTCAAGCATCCTTAAACCACATAATGCCATGATTTATCCCATTAGTTTCAATTTAACTTCGGCTTTTATCTTTTTCTTCAACCTCCTTTTGAGTTTATTAAAAGGTTTATTTCTCAATGCAGTTTCGATTTAGTGTGCTTCACAAACAAAAACTAGCCTACATTGCCAAAACAGCGCCAAATAAACGAAATAAAATAACAAAATTGAATAAACGAGAAAAAAAGGGATTGAAGAAAGAAAATTGAATAAAATATTTTCATAATAACTATGAAAATAAATACAATGAGCACTTGGTAAATTAAAGAGGAATAGCCTACATTGCGAAGGTAACTGGAGTTAACCGTCATGAAGAAAGGATGTAAAATAAGACTAAGTGCGCCAATAATTGTGATATGAGCCAGCGTTTCTACAGAGATCACGGTCTCTCCATCTCTCCTCTCATCGTACCTGTTTTGAAAAAGGCATCCGTGTCTGAATCACTGGGTCCGTCTTCCGCCGCTTCAGCAGAATTCATCTTTCCTCTTAGATCTCACAGTTCAAGATAACGGGAAATATATCCAGATTCAGCGCTCCATCATCTCTATATTTCTGTTTTGATGGCACAGCCCTCGATCAGAGCGACAAAGTGCAGCTCTGCATTGCCTTCTATTGTCTCCAGATGCGCCTCTCCTCCTCAGATCGCTCTTTTCGCTTCTTACGAGTCGGTTCTTTTGAACCGGTTCACCAATTGGACTGATCGATTCTTTCGCGAATTTGTCTGATCCGGTCGGAGCGGTTCTCAAAATCACAATTGTTGTTTAGATCTTGTCCGACTCGAACTGAGTGAAGAGCCGCTGAACATGATCCTCACTGCTTGTGTTGATCAATGGGGGCGCAAAGTAAGTCAACAGAGTTAAGAAATAGCAGAATTTGTGCAGGAAACAACTTATGCGTAGTGTGACAGCATCACACAAAGGGCAAAGAGATTGCAAAAAATTGTAACTATTAGAAACATGTGACATGTTTACATCCAAAGTAGGTAGCCTATTTCTGCAAATAGCCTAAGTGAATCAGCATTTGTCTCAGTGGTATTTTCAGTTTGCAAAGAATAGCAAATTAAACAGGATTTAATGTTAATCTCAATTAGTGTGGGGCAGCAAAGTTAAAAGAAAAAGAAACAAAAGTCAAAATGTGAGGCTGTAGGCCAACGTGAATTAATGTAGATTGACTAAATAAAACAGCATAAATAAGTTGCATACATTGGCAGGTATTGTTGGCAAGATTTTCAAATGTTCACTTGATACTTGGGTACGGGTGTGACGTAAAAGTACCGATGAATCTTTTTTTTTTTTTTGAATCTCTCCATTTAAATGAACTGTTCAAAAGAACCGATTCGCGGAAATGAGTTGGACCAGCTCAACACAAAGCGGCGCGCAGCCTGAGTGTGTCAGACGAGATACAGCGCGACCCTCACAGTCAAAGCTGATGATGATGTCATGAATCCTGCATAATTTCAACGGGCTTGTTGGTCACTCTTTTCCGCTCTTATAAATATTTTCTTTAAAAAGTTAATGAGTTATTTTAGAAACATAAGCATCGTTTAGATGGCCTCCTGGAGCGCAGCAGAGACTGTGTTCGCGGCTGTGGATTGTAGGCTATTTTGCCAACAATAGAGAGCAGAAGGGAAATGTGTGTGTGTGTGTGTGTGTGTGTGTGAGTGAGTGTGTGCCCTCCCTCTGTGAAATACCACGCCCCCTTCACTCATGCACTCTTCGGGCTATTGATGAATCCTAATGCTGAGAACATGTATTTTCATAATAAATAGGAAGCACGAGTGCACGTGTGCATGTATGCATTGTGTTGTACACACACGTTCGTATGCGCTGTTGCTCTTAAAAAAATAAAATAAAATAAATATATATATATATATATATATATATATATGGGGAGGGGCATTGATGGTGTGGTTATTATTACTTCATAGGCTATAGCTAATAATAGGGAAATATTGTAGAAGTAATATTTAAAATACATTTCATAAAATTCATTTTAAAATAACATTTTGATTATTTAGAACCTTTCAAGCCAACTGGATAGACTGGTCGTGGGGTTTCAATAGAAGAGAAAAATTGAGGATTTACTGCCCCCTGGCGAATGACACTAAATATCACAGTTGAAATAAATTATTTTGGGTGGTTCAGAGACACTGTGCGCCTTATTTGTTAATGTCTCAAAGGACATTTCAGCTGATGAAGTGTGCATAGCATCAAATCGTTAATTAGAACTATATAAAACTAGGTACAAAGACTCAGTAAAAACTATATGCCAGTATGAACTGTAATAAAAGAAACAAATAGCAAATTTTTGAATTTGTTATGATATAAACACTTTTGTATTTAAAGTTGAGTAAGTAAATCTTGTAAAAACAAATAAATAAAAAAAATTTCAAATCGTCAAGCATACTAATAATTTCACTCAGACACATACATTTCTCTTGCAAATCATGCTTGATTGATTGATTTATTTTGGTATTCGGTTTTATAATCAAATGCAGTCCTTTAATATATACATACAGTGTTTAAATATATATACAGCATATCCTGTTTTTGATCAGGACCAAAATGGGAATCTGATGTGATTACTCAGCAAACGTCTCGTCATTTTGCTTCCAGTTCTTCCTGTTACCATGGACACTTTTGGCAGTGTATTCTACAGTGTGTGTGTGTGTGTGTGCCAGGAGATCTGTTGTTAGCTGACTCTAAGCGGGCACAGTACCAGCTTCCTTCAGCCACCCTACAGGCCCCTGTAACTCAAACATTCAGCAGATGGTTTAGCTGTTTAAATGCCAGGATTATACAACCACGTCACACACTAGTCTATAGGTGAAATCTCTGACAAAATACTGCAACAGTCAAATAAAATGATAATGTCTGAGTAATCTGCATTATATATATTTTTTAAACTAAAGGCATTTTTTGAAGCAGATGGACTTCTGAGAAAGTTAAGAGAGTGAATTGAACACTCTAGTGCTTATCAAGTGACTTTCTTTATGCTTTGGTTTTCTTCAGCACAGTTTTCACGCCATAAAACTCCAGTATATGGGAAGGTTAAAACGAGTGCTGACCCGCATCTGTTCGCTGTGAGAGATGAGCCATGCTGAACAGAAGCAATGACATGTTTATGGTCAGGTGTTGAGGAATGGACCGTACCAAATGGCTCCCCATGAGAGTTGTTATTGGGTGAGATGCTCAGAGAACAGTGAGCACAGAGAAGTGTTTCATCACAAACATCTGTTCACTCTTTCTCTCATTCTCCGCTTGATACAGTTGTTTCTCATTATGTTCATCACAGCAGTCTTACCTTCTTTGTTTAATAGTGTTTTAATATATTGATGTGAATGAGCATGTGCACGTTTTTGTGAAAAGTTAGGACATAGATTTGGCAAGGTATGACATAGGTATTACAAGGTGAAGGTGACTTTTCAGGACATTGACCCATGTCCCCACATACAAAACGCTTATAAATCATACAGAGTGAGGTTTTTTTGGGGAAAGTTGAAATGCAGTCTCCTGTAAGGGGTAGGTTTAGGTGTAGGATTGGTGTAGGACAATAGCACATACAGTAAGTACACTATAAAAACCATTACGCCTATGGGATGTCCCCACTTTTCACAAAAACGAACGTGTGTGTGTGTGTGTGTGTGTAAAATCTTCAATCTATTACTATAAATTCCTGTTTAGATCACCAATTATGATGACTATAATGTTCAGTATGAAGTACTATATGGTGACTATAAATATGACTATAAAGTTTTAATAATCATTCTAATTCTGTGAGAATAGCAGTGTCCACACCATAATTATAACGATTACAACACAGACAAACAATATGGTTTATAGTTTTTTTTTCCAGATAATAAAGACATTGACAGCTAGGCAGAATCCACCTGACTATAAAGAGGTTGAGTATTTAAATAATAATAAACTTATCGTTATCATCTGGAAGCTAATATAGCTATCATAGTTATCATTCGGGTTTTTAACTCTTAATCTGCTCTCTCATGGTTGACAAATCTACACAAACAACTAACCCTAACTCCCATAAATACCTTGCTCATTCATATTGATTAAAACAAGAATGTCAGTGCACAGCCAACTCTACAACAAACAGTATCTGCCGTACCATAAAAAAAAAAATCGTAACTTAAAAAAATGTGCTTCATGTGGTAACATCTAAATTAATTGATTTACTTTTTAAAAAAATTTAACTAGGAAATCAAAGCCATTTATACTGCAATCAGGTCCCTTACCTTTTTAAAATGTAAATTTAGAAACTGTTGTGCCGTCATGGGTCTCTGTGTCTCTGTATTGAATGTACACTGTACTGAGTGAATCGATTCTTAAAAGCAAACTTAAAAAAACTGCATTCATATAATATTACATGTTAATATTACATGTTAAAGTACATGTTAAACATTTTAAATAATTATGTTTTAATAATCTTTTGTCATGCTTTGAAGTACAATTATTTTGATTTAGACAAACATTTTAAATGTACTGAATTACTAATTCATCATTACAATTGTGTAATTACAAATTTATTTAAATACAAGTTCCAATAGAAATTACTGAAATTCCAATTGTAATTTACTATAAATGCTTGTCAGTACATTCGGCAGTACACTTGTTGTACCATGTTTCGTGTTACATGTTTCAAATATAATAGAAATATTTGCAAAATTACATGCAAAGAAATATGTCCTACTTACAGTAAAGGGATTGAAAAGTTTCAGCTACCTACTTTTAATAGAAATTTAAGCTTTTTTAACTATTTATTTAAACTTCAAAATACTTTATTTAATTGCAATGAACATGCAGTTAAGCGTCAAAAACATTTCTGTAATAAGTACTCTTTTTAAAAGTATGCTTAAAGTGCACTTTTTTTTCTTTTCTTTTTTGCAAAAGGGTCAGCTTCAGATTACTCTTCATTCATGTTTAAAACTTGGTATTTTGTACTTTTTGACAAACAGGGTGACTATACATTTTTGTTATAGGCAAAGAGCTGTGTAAAAAAATCAGTGTGTGTATAATGACAGATTTTTCAGCTTTTTGACTACTGTATTACTTTACATTACTGTATGAAAGTAACATCAGCAAGTTACCATGGCTGTTATCAGATGTAATCAAACCTGGCAGCACTGCTGACTCAGGCTGGAAATCTCTGTGGGAACTGCAGTGATAAGTAGATAAATGAGAATCAAACCACTAACCACAACGAAAGCCAACAGGAAGACAATTAAATCTGAACTGTGGAGCCTGAAGATACAAGAAAGAAATCCCAGTGTGCTGAAGTCCCAATAGGAACATCAAGTCAAAGCTTTCCTTGTTCCCTAGTTGGTTTTCTTGGTTACTGTTTATTATCACCTGTGTCTTGTTCAGTTCCCTAGCTAATGGCAATTTGGTTAGTGTTTGTACTTCTCCTGCTTTTCTCCTGAGTTTATTCTTTTTGCTACACTGTAGGATTTTTTTTTTTTTTTTTTACTAACTTGTAATGTAACCGTCTGCTCAAGTCGGGAGCTTAACTTCTTTTTTTTTTTTTTACCCGATGATTCTATATCAGAAGTAGATTGCAGTGTGGCAAATTACATTTCAAAGGAGTTTCCCCTACACTAGTGTAAAGTGGATCTTCTTGGGGGAAAAAAGTACATTTTTGCATACTTTTTTTAAAGGACACTTCAATGTAGGCTACTTTAAAGAATATACTTAAGTGCAAACAGAATACATTTTTATTTCCTAATTATATGTTAATTGATTAAATGAAATTGTATTACAGTTGGACTTTATGTGGACTTACGGTTAAAGTGTACTGCTGAACACTCAGAAAAAAAGGTCCAAAAGCTGTCACTGGGCTGGGGTGGTATCTTTTCAAAAGGTACATGTTTGTACCTTATTCAACCTTATAATGGGAGCCTATTAGTACATTAAAAGTTAAATATTAGTATCTAAAATGCAGTACATTTGTCAACACATCAAAATAAATGTTCAAAATATGTAAAAAAAAACTAAAAAAAAAAAAACTTCACAATTCAGTACAGTTAAAAAATTATTTTTCACAAGGTGAATAAAGAAAACAAATTTGCTATAGATTATATATATATATATATATATATATATATATACTGTATATATATATATATATATATATATATATTTATATATTATACATTTGTTATATATAATAATCTTTGTTATAATAAGAGGATACTTGCAGAAGTCAGTGCTGAACAAAACTTCAGTGTATTCTGACTAACTGCATTAACTGCATAATTTCTGATTGACCATCGCATTCAAGAAATAAACAGATACGCCTGTGAACACCCCACAAGTTGACAGGATTGGGTTACATGTTTGTGATGGCAGGAAATGGGTGATTTTGAGACTGTCTTTGGTACA